>NC_071277.1:18002323-18132323 GCF_023375685.1 Ictalurus furcatus | reverse complement strand
AGGGGGTGCTGCAATTCTACACCATCTCTCTCTCTCTCTCTCTCTCTCTCTCTCTCTCTCTCTCTCTCTCTCTCTCTCTCTCTCTAGCACTGAGTTTTTGGAGGGGAGGGGGGAGTGGAGGGGGGAGGGGGCAGCCAAACTTTTTGAAACAAGCGTGTTTAGATGATAAGAAGAGAGTGAAGTTCGTGAGGAAGAAGTGGACCGTGGTGTTGTTGAGCACACATGAAGCAATGGCTCAAAACACACACACACACACACACACCAGCACTCACTTGCTCACATGAACAGTGTAGAATTAAGGATTAACTCGAGTGTTGCACGCGCGCTGCCAAACATCCTCTTCATTTAGAAGGAAAAGGCGTTTAACAAGAATCTTCGTTAACTTTTGAGATAAGAAAAAAAAATGTTCCTCCTCATGAATTATGGAAATGAACACATTTCCGCCCTTGTTTATTTCTATATACATATGTATAAAAATCATTTATTGTAATAGGCTCTATAAATCAAACGCATTGTCAGCGGATGAGAGAGAAGCGCGCGTGCTTGTGCGCGAGGCCAGCTGCTGGTAATAATTTAATGACGTTTTACAGGCACTATAAAAGGCAGAAAGCAGATGTGGCATTAAGTATTATAAACTTGGCAAAACTTTGAACAAGTGAGATGGATTTGGGTGAGGAAGTGCAGAGAAGAAGAAGACGGAGGAGAAAGACGAAGAAAAAAAATAACAAAAAAAAACAAACGAGGAAGAAAAGCAGGAAATTTACACATCCTTCAATTGCAAAGCTATCAATCACGCGCGCGTTATTCCTCTGGGAGCGTCTTTACATGCATATTTATCAGCTCGACGCAGCGCGCGCACAGCCCCGGTTATGACTCATAATCGTTGATATACTTTGATATATTTCTCTCGACTAAGACATCATTTGCTTTGCGTGTGTGTGTGTGTGTGCGTGTGTGTGTGTGTGTGGTCTGAAGTCAACTAGGCACAATGACCTAGCTAGGTTTACAGTTCTCTGTGTGTGTGTGTGTGTGTGTGTGTGTGTGTGTCCACTGGGTCAGGATGCTCTTTTCACTTGACACGTGTTACCACAAAAAAATTGAAAAATGTTTACAAATTGAAATAAAAGAATCAGTTAATTCATATTTATTGTCTTAAAACAGTCAAATAAAATGAGATGCTGTGTGTATATATATATATATATATATATATATATATATATATATATATATATATATATATAGTAAGATGAATATATATATATATATATATATATATATATATATATATATATATATATATATATATATTTATCTTACAGGTCAGATCATATCACAACACATGGTCATGTTTTTACGCAATGCGACGTGACGTGATGTCCACTCTGTGACGTCTTGTAGGTAATTGCGTGAACCAGGAAATCACACAAAATGCACTACATGGAAAATAAATCGCACGTGCGAGAAATAAAATTGTGTGAGAAATTAAACACGAAAATAAAACTGAATGGGGGGGGGGGTTAAAAACTGCATGGCCTACATGTGGAAAAGATAACATGAAAAATGAATCATGTGACAAAAATCACATTAAAAAATATAACCACATACAGTGCACAGGGGGAAAACATGAATCATGCATAACAATGAATCGTGCGTAAGAATCACGTGGAAATAAATGAATCGTGTGAAACAATCACATGTGGAAATATATGAATCGTGAATGAATCGCAAGAGAAAAGAAATAAGTCATGAAAGAATCACGTGGAAATAAATGAATCATGTGAATGAATCACATGTGGAAATAATTCAATCGTGAAAGAATCACATGTGGAATCGTGTGAAAAAATCACATGAGGGAAGAAACGAATCATGTGAAAGAATCACGTGGAAATAAATAAACTGTGTGAAAGAATCACGAGGAAATAAATGAATGATGCAAAAGAATCACATGTGGAAAGAAAGGGACCGTGTGACAGAATCAAATGAGAAAATAAATAAATCGTGTGAAAGAATCACATGTGGAAATAAAGAATTTATGTGAAAGAATCAAATGAGAAAATAAATAAATCGTGTGAAAGAATCACATGTGGAAATTAACGGTTCGTGTGAAATAAATAAATAAACGAATGCAAGTAAATGCAAAAGACTATTTGAAACAAAACATCGTAAAGCGTTTGTGTAAATATGAATCGTATAAATTATAGAAGTTCGAATTATGTGAAGGTCATGTGATTATTGTGTAAGTGCTACTTTTAGCAAATCCCTCTCATGCCTTAACCAGACCAGAACTTCAATCCAATAATTCGTCAAGTTTGCAGTGAACACAAAAGCGGCGTCCTGAAAACACGTTGCGAGTGCATCAGAATGCATTTCCATAGCTAAGCTGTGTCTATAGCAGATGTATTAATGACGACTGGGAGCTGAGATGATCGGAGCTCGCAGTGTGTGCATGTGTAAGTGTGTAAATGTGTGTGTGAATGTGGAAATATGTGTTTGAGTTTGTGTGTGTGTACGTGTGTGTGTGTGTGTGTGTGTGTGTGGGAGAGCTCCTCCAGACACCTGCCGCCGAGCCCCGGCTCCTCTTGGGAACCAACATCTGAGAAATGCAATTTGAGAGCTTCGGAGCCACAAAGAGAAAGTAAACACACTGTTTGGGAGAGAGAAGGAGTAAACACTAATGCAGACGATGCTGGACAAATATGTATGTTTTTTTTTCTTCCAAAAAAAAAAAAAAAAAAAAGGCAGCGAGAGAGAAAGAAAAATAATCATAAATGCTTCTGTTGTCTCACAGGTGTGGGGCTTAAGGACGAATTTGATTGTGCTAGTTAGGGCCACTTGTGTGTGTGTGTGTGTGTGTGTGTGTGTGGTTGTTGTTGTTCAACATTACTTTTAAAGCTCAGTGATGATGAACGCTGTGCTTTACAGCACCGAAGGCCTCAGTGTGTCACACGGTTTGTATCCGAGACCTTGATCAGAGCGCCACGTTTTCTTCTTCTAAAAAAGTGACAAAGACTAAAATGCATGATGATACATATGTTGAGCTTCCTGTTCACAACTTCCTGTTGTCACCCTACATTCACAATAGCGATCAACAAGCGACTGTTCGTTACACACAGGAATGATTTCATCGACCACATCAAGCGGTGACACGACAAGTGATATTTAAATGGAATTTTCTCAATTCG
Organism: Ictalurus furcatus; assembly: GCF_023375685.1. Classification (NCBI taxonomy): domain Eukaryota; kingdom Metazoa; phylum Chordata; class Actinopteri; order Siluriformes; family Ictaluridae; genus Ictalurus; species Ictalurus furcatus. The sequence goes on along the minus strand of NC_071277.1, from coordinate 18,129,141 downwards.
ATGCATATTAGGTATAACGTGACAAGGCAACAAGGCTTGCATCTTGTCATACACGACCTCTCGTTAAATATCTATAGAGACAGTAACGAAATAAAAATAAAGCTTGGAATGAAGGAGCAGAGATTGTTTGTGCCTCTGGTGAGTGAATGGAGCTAGTACTTAGCATCTAGCTAAATTTGCTAATCTGCCAATGAAGCTAGGACGAAATCGAGCAAAAATTCAATTCACTTCAATTCAATTTTTATTTGTATAGCACATTGTAGCTTTACAGAAACAGATAGACACAGCATACAGATTTTAAGTGGGTGAATTTATCCCTATTGAGCGAGAAGAAGAAACCTTGAGAGGAACCAGACTCAGAAGGGAACCCGTCCTCATCTGGGTAAAAATGGTTCAAAACAAACCATTTTCATTGCATTATTTAATATGTGAAATGCTTAGTTAGTCAGAACTAAAAAAAAAAAAAAAAAAAAAAAAAAAAAAAAAAAGCAACAACAACAACAACAAAAAACATGCTGGACAGGCCACACCCACAAACGACAACAGGAGCAGTCGTGAATGCTTGCCAGTGTGAATGTAGTGCAGCCAGTGACATTTACAGTCCTGAAAAAGTTCACCTCATGACAAAGAACGTTAAGTTCCACCAGTTCAACTTTGTATATAACAGATTGAACTTTATTATACACAATTTTCCACACAATTTACCTCAAATGCAGCCGTTACAATGCTAATGTACCTGACAAGAGGCCAATAGCCACCAGTTTAACAGCTATACTGCAGGTCTGCATGTTTAAATCATTCCCTCAAACCTCATACTTAAAAAAAAAAACACAAAAAAACTAACAAACAAACAAACAACAGCAGCAACAATAGCACAATCTAGAAGCCGAATCACATTCTTAAGTTCTTCTGATTGGACACAAGGTGTTGATTCATGTTCTATCATTCTCAATAGATTCTTAAAGTGCACCTATTATGCTTTTTCAAATATTACCTTTCATGTAGTGTGTTATATACGGAGCTGTTTGCGAATGTAAAAACATCTGCAAAGTTTAAAAAATCAAAACGCTCAACAAACGGAGTTCTTGACTCCCAAAAGAAGGAACCGATTCTGAACAGCTGAATCGAGTCGTTAGTGATTCCAGACTTTACTTCCTGTACTAACCTACGTAGGTTTGTAACAAAAAGCTCCGCCTCTCGTCTTCATCGCCTGCTCGCTGACAGCGGTAGACCAATCACGACAGACTGGGACATCTGTCCAATCAGAGCAGAGTATGCTCTCTGAAAGGACGAGTTTAGAATGAATCCTTTACAACGAATCATTTAAGGAGTCGTTTGTGACACTGGGGGGAAAAAAACAGTAACGCTGCAGTTTAAATTATGAGCACGTTAAGGTGTTTTTTGACCTCGGATGCGTGTAAATCTATGGTATGAGATTTTTAAAACAAAATTAGGCACGTTTCAAAACCATAATAGGTGCTCTTTAATAGATGCTCCACATTAAAAGTGTAATAAGAAACAGATTATCCAAAAGAGTTATTTAGCAAAGCAAAAACGTACAGTATGTTGTTGAAATGGTGACGTTTTCTGTAATGAGATGTTTATTTAACATTTATGGAAGGAGTCTCCAGTGTCAGTGCTTTGTAACAGTCTTCCAGACGGAGGAGTTTGTGTGTTGCAGACAATTTTTAATTTAAAAAATTTCTTATTACCTTCAAGAAAACAAACAACAAACAAACAGAGAAAATGGTGAGTGAATGACTATTTATTGGATTACTTCTTGGATGTTCCACAGCATTATTAAATCTAACTATAAATGTATTGTATGCGGGCAGCTGCAGGAAGCCAGTGGAGGGAGATGAAAAGAGGTGTGACATGGGTGTATATATATATATATACACCCATGTCACACCCCTTTTCATCTCCCTCCACTGGCTTCCTGTAGCTGCCCGCATCAAGTTCAAGGCCTTGATGCTCACCTACAAGACCTTGTCAGGAACAGCACCCTCCTACCTCAACTCTCTCCTGAAGGCCTACGTTCCCTCTCGCAATCTGCGATCGATTAGCGACCGACGTTTAGCAGTTCCAACTCAGCGTGGCTCACGGTCCCTTTCCAGAACCTTCACACTAACTGTTCCTCAGTGGTGGAATGCACTTCCAATCTCGATCCGGACCGCAGAATCTCTCACCATCTTCAAAAAACAGCTAAAGACCCACCTCTTCCATGAACACCTAACCAACTCATAGTAAAAAAAAAAAAAAAAAAAAAAAATGCACTTACACCTCTACTCTGCACTTTGCTTCTTCTGCAATTCAATTAATGGATCTTGTACGGTAGCACTTCTTGTATTGTTCTCTGCTTGATATATCGCTTTGCTTGTATCTTTCTCATTTGTAAGTCGCTTTGGATAAAAGCGTCTGCTAAGTGAATAAATGTAAATGTAAATGTAATATTATATATATATATATATATATATATATATATATATATATATATATAAGAGATGAGAGCATGAGAGGAATTAAATGCTTTAGCACCTTCTTGTTGATTATTCTCCTGTAACAGCACACCCCACTGTGTGTTATTCTTTACATACTGGATCAGCGAATGGGATTTGGTGGTAATAATCCGGTCGACTTGCAGTTCTTAACACGTTATTACTGTCGTGATTTTCTCATACACCAGACAAACAGGCCGACACTCGCTGATCAGAGACGTGATTCGTTTCCATGTGATCGGCTCAAAGTTAATAACGAGCTAATCAAAAACATCAAAATGATGTTCGCATCAAAAAAAAAAAAAAAAGAAAAAAGAAGAAAAAGAAACGAACATAGGCTCGAAACAGATTGTTTTTCATAATCAGGCATGCAGCCGTCGCCTGTTTTGACACAGCTAAAGAAACACGGCAACCCTCTTCCCTTCATTAAAAGCAATAATAACGCAGGTGTGCGCAAAATGGCATGCTGGCAGCAATATGAATTATTAATGCCGAACTTAAGTATTATAACAGGAAATCGATGAACTTACCTGGCACAATTAAAATGCAAAACGCCTCATTTTTTCCATAATCCAGCACAGTATAATTACGGCTCTCTATTCTGGAACACGATAACTTTGGATTTTTTTTTTTTTTTCATTTTTTTTTTTTTTTTCGAAAGCACACAACACCTGCTTGCTTTGTTTACACTTGTGTGTTCTCTCTCGTATTACGGGGAGGGTGCTCAGATGTCCTCCTACCTAATGCTGTGCAAAGACACTTTCTGACAAGCCGCATCTGAAATGCATTCATTCTCATATACGGAGAAGACTTTAACATGACCGATGATATGGCTATGCAAATGATCTACAGTGAAACCAGCATGTGGGTGGTTTTTTTTTTGTTTTTTGTAGGTAAATGACAATGAAGCGTTTGTTCATTTTGCCCTTTGGAAAGTACAGTGCATTCTTACAAGGTGGAGCAATACTTCATCCGTAATTACTAATCGTTTAGCAACACGGCATGAGTGCATGTGCACATGTGCTAGATAGATTTATACCACGGTGCTGTTGACTTATAAAATCTCCTTGGACAGAAGGTTGATTCGTTTTCTATAACAGCAGCACTGACAGTGGTGTAGCTGCAAATAAATGAGTCACGTATGAAAATCGAATGTGGAAAACAAATGAATCGTGCAGGGGCGGAAGCACATGTGGAAATAAATGAATCATGCGAAAACATTACATATGGAAATAAAATAAAAAAATTTTGTGGGAAAAAAATCACATGGAAATAAAAGAATCATGCAAAAGAATCACATGTGAAAAACAAACCATGTGAAAGAATCATGTGAAAATAAAAGAACTGTGTGAAAGAATCATGTGAAAACAAAAGATTCACGTGAAAGAATCACTTGTGGAAATATATGAATCGTGTGAAAGAATCAAATGTAGAAATAAATTAATCGTGCAAAAGAATCACCTGGAAATAAAAGAGTGGTGTGAAGGAATCGTGTGAAAATAAAAGAATCACACGAAAGAACCACGTGAAAATAAAACAACCATGTGAATCAAATGGAGACATTAATGAATCATGTGAAAGAATCACATGTGAAAAACAAACCATGCAATAGAATCACGTGAAAATAAGAGTCGTGCGAAAGAATCACATGAAAATAAGCGGATCGTGTGAAAGAATCATGCGAAAGAATCACATGTAAAAGTATTAAAATAATTTATGTGAAAGAATCATGTGGCAATAAAAGGACCATGTGAAAGAATCACATGAAAATAAAAAAGAGTTGTGTGAAAGAATAACATGAAAATTAAAGAATCATATGAAATAGTTACATATGGAAATAAATAAACGCCAAAGAATCACCTGAAAATAAATGAATCGTGTGAAAGAATCACGTGAAATTAAATGAATCGTGCGAAAGTATCAAGCCAAAATAAAAGAATCATGCAAGACGTGATTAAATAACACATGGACCACACATGAAAAGTCCACTACATGGAAAAAAAAATAATATTGTAAAATATTGTAAACAAGTTGTGTAAATATGAATCGTATACATTATTCACATGTGAAGGTCATGTGATTATTTTGTAAGTGCTACTTTCAGCAAATCCCTCTCATGCCTTAACCAAACCAGAGCTTCAATCCAATAATTCATCAAGTTCGTAGTGAAATTCTGCCGGAACCCAAAGCGGCGTCCTGCCAGTGCATCGTCCATAGCTAAAGTGTGTATATAGCAGATGGACGGAAGGTTGATTCCTCTTCTATAACAGCAGCTCTGACAGTAGTGCAGGTTTATATTAATATTCACCTTTAATATCCTAAACATACATTTAATATGTTTCTATAGTAACAAAATACACAAGGACTTCCGATAAACATATTAAAAATAAATAACATCTGCAGTTGTTGAAGTTTTCTGCAAGGAGACGTTTATTGAATATTTCCTGAAGGAGTCTCCGGAGTGTCAGAGCTTCGTAACAGTCAGACGTAAAACCGTCACGTAACGTTTTCCCACAAACGTCTTCATGACGTTGTGTTTTGTGGTTTCTGCATTTTTATTATTAACTTCAAGAGAAAGTGATGGAACAATTGTTTACAGATAACATCTTTCGTGATAAAAGGAACTAACTTGATTCATGGAAATGAGAAAGTCATCAGGACAGAGGAGTTCATGTTGCCATGTTGCTGTGGTCGTAGAGGACTGAAATACTTCATGACATGCTGTTATAGGAAAATAATCAACTTCAAAGTGGTAACATTAACTCTGCTCTTTTGCTTTGGGCCTCGTTATCCAATCGTCGATTATTTTCCTTGTGAACTGTGATTCCTCCGACAGCAACAAGAAATATCTGAATCTTATGCAAATTACTTCTGTAGTAAAAACCCAAATGATTAGCTTTGGTAAATTCCCCGTTTAACAGGTTGTACAACATCCTTGAAATCTCTAATGTCACAACATTTAGTTCAAATTCAACAGCATCAGACACCCAAACATGGAAAAACCTGCTTTACAATGTTCTGGGTGTTATTGTCATATATGTCAAATAAAAACACCTCTAGACTGTAAATATATTGGTTCTAACAATTGAAAAATGTTGGATAGGCCACGCCCACACCCCACAACAAACGACATCAGAGACTTTTCACTTGCTAGTGTGAAACCAGGGGTAATGCTCCCCTTTTTTTTCCTTTTTTTTTTTTTGTTTAGCTGAGCAAAAAGCATGTCGGTGCTTTGATAATGAGTAGAAGCAATAAAAAGTGATTTTGGCTTGATGATGTCATCTTGATGCCTATATTTTAAACAATGATGGTAGCTAAAGAAAAAAAACAATGATTCACAGGTTTTTAGGGGTGTTTCTTGATCTTCCGTTGGAAGATTTGAACAATGGAAACATTTATGAAGTATAAATGTAAACAAATTTAAGTGCAAATTAAAAAAAAAAAAAAAAAAAAGCATCTGAGACTTTGATAGTTATGGAAAAACAAATGATTTTTATGATTTTTTTTTTTGGAAAAAAATGCATAAAAAAAGAAACATACCCATCATGCATGAACGTAGACTGGACACACTTGATGGACACGCTTAAGTGCAAAAACAAACAAAAAAAAAACAATGCGTCTAAGAGGCTGCTAACCAATCACCGGGGCGTTTTTGAGCCCAAACGGCAGAACAGCTTGTGCGAACTGCAACATGGGAGCCGCGTTCCTCTTTTGGCAAGTCAAACTTTATCAGCACAAACATGCACAAATGAAAACAAACACATCCCGGCTTGCTAATTACACACACGTCGGGCACACCGTCCACCGGTTTTGGCCAGACGTCGGGATGACCCGGTTGTACTTACAGAGCGCTCGAGGAGCGACGGGGTTTGATTCGATAAACACGGCGCCATTTTTCAAGCTCATTATTCAGCGGGTGAAGTTACAAATGGCGCCGGCGACGCCGGGCTGGTATCTCTCGGGCCATGTGGCCCGTTACCCTCGCCAAATCCTGCGCCACTAATTTTACTAATTGCCTGGGCACGGCCTGAGCTTTCCATTGGTCCGCACAGCCGCCAATGTCACAGCAAGCTAATGAGGACTAAATAACGCACGTGAACCTCTCTAATTGCTCCATTTCTCATCGTAGATACCATTTCTGCAATAAGAGCCCGGATGCCAAAACGCTCGCAATATAATTATTTTGGACAGCGCAGCCGGAGCATTTCCAAAAAAACATTACGAGTCCTGGAGTAATATTAGCTTATTTATATATTTATTATTTGAGTGTATTGCGGTGCATAATCAGTGCTCATTTTTTGTTTAAATGCTTCTTGGCCTTTCGTTTAGGAATCAATATGTAGATTCTTCTCAACAAACTCTCACTCTCACCAACTCTCTCTCATTCTGTTTTCCCACAAGGTGTGTGAACAATGTGGGTTATGCACAAGTCTATGTTTTGATGCTGATTTCACTAATGCACATCTATCTTCATGCCACCTGGGGCTGGAAGCGTGTGTGTGTGTGTGTGTGTGTGTGTGTGTGTGTGTGTGTGATGTTCCCGGTCTGGCCACGTTCCCATTTGTGCATGTTTTTTTCCTTTTTTTTCCCCCTTCCCTCCCCACCTTGCCTCCTCACATCTACAAGAGAACATGTGCTGAATATTTGAATATTTAATGCTATTAAAGCTGAAGCAAAAAGAGCGCTATTACTTATTTACAGCCTCTGGCCTCGGCGGAGCATCAGGTGGTCCGAGCAGAACGAAGGCCTGCGTGTCGCAAGTTATTGACCAATAATCCGTCTTAATTCTTGTCACATCACGCTTAATAATTCACGTGGGACGTGTGTTTACTTTTACTTTTTCAAGAAGACGCTCGGATTATCTTTACGATACGGTGCGAAATGTGGGATATGGTGCAATACGATTAAATAAATGATGATGGCAGACAAAACAGGGTTTAAGCTGAGAACATTCGCCATGCTGGAGGTCTGTCAGTCAAAACGCATAAAGTGGAGATTCACTGATTCATTTAAAAAAAAAAAATGACAATAGGTGATACATTATATTGTTGTTGTTGTTTTTTTTTTAAATAATTATTCAAATCTTATTTGAATCATTAAGAATCATTTTGAAAGCTTTTATGCATCCATTATAATCTATGCACCTGGATAATGAGGCGAATACATAATGAGTGCAATATTCTATAGTTTTTAATCAGATTTTAATGGTATTATGGTAAATTGAGTTAAATATATTACATCATATAATCAAGGTAATTACTGTATACACATATATCATTCATTCATTCATTCATTCATTAACCATTGCACAGGGTATAAACTTAACGACCGCATTTGAGAATTTGTCTGTTTAATAAACAAACAAACAAACAAATAAATAAAGCACTCTTACTAAACTTACACTATGTACTTATTATTTATTTATCCATTTATAGTTGCTGTGGAATGTCCAAGGAACAAGTTCGTTATCGTGATCAGTATGCAGGAATGCACAGGCAGTGGTCGAAGTAAGGACTAAAACGCTTCAGGTCGTGCTGCTGAAGGCGAACAATCAACGGCGGCTTGTTGAGATGAAGCGGAGCGATACTGTCGCCACGCTGAAATGGATTATTTTCCGATAACAGCACAGCCCAAAGCGTCTTTATTCCCCTTGTACCACAGAAATTTCCCAACACATTGTTTTATTCATCAAAGAACTGCACGTCATCAATTTTTTATTTTTTTTTAATCCGTTTATAGTTACATGTAACGCTGCTGAACGTCCGCAGAACCGGTTAGTTCCTGTGATCGCAAACTATAACGGGTATAAATAGTCCTTCCTTCACTTTCTCTTAAAGGCAAATAAATAAATAAATAAATAAATAAATAAATAAATAAATAAATGCAGCCTGTTACAGGGAAACGACAAAGCATCATTTAACAACTTTACCTGTGACCGTTGCAAAGCGCTGACACTGGAGACTCCTTCCTTGAATCTTAAATAGACGTCTCCTCACAGAGAACTTACCAACGATTAGAATTACAACCATATCAACAGTTACGCCTTGTTTTTTTTTTTTTTAAAACCTGATTTAAAGGACGCTAGTATAAACAACTGACGTTAGTTCATAAATATAATTTTTAATCATTGAGCGAACAACGAGGAAGCAGTGTATCGAATGAGTAGATTTCAAAGTATCTCAACCACTTTGTTATAGTGTATATCCGTATATATGTGAATCTCTTTGCAATGATGGCTTCTCCAAATGATCTGGTGATGACATGCATTGCTGTAGAGGTGTGGAGATTGATTCATTCAATTACAGTACGTGTTTACATGTAAGCATTTTATATCAAATAAAATATCCAAGATAACATACAAAAACATTGATGTATTTCTGGAGGGGGAAAAAAAATAGCCTACAGAGCTGTATGTCTTATAAAAGAGAACGTTTTTAATTGAATCTGATTCGCTAATTAAGTCACACCGAGTTAAATAAATGTAAATAATTGATATATATGTCAATATTTGTATTTGTTCAGGCTGAAATCAGCATCTATATCCAGTAATATATATTATAAATAAAATATGAAAGATGATATGCAGGCTAGTAAATTGAGCTAGGGTTTTGTTTTAGTTATTCATTTTTTTTTAAATAGAGATACACTACACTACAAATGTAAAAACAACAAAACAAACAAACAAACAAACAAAAAACCCCACAACAACTACTATCTAAAGCAGGCATTAGAAATGTTACAGGGAACAAAAACAAAATCCGAAAATGAACAAAGTTTTCCATTGAACGTTAGCAAACCAGCACCTCCTGCCTAATCAGATTCAAGAATTCAATGCAGTGTGGAACGAGAAGACGAACAAAACAGCGTCTGATTAATCACAATTCTTTTCATTTGTGTTGTTTTTCCTCCCTGTGCACAAGGACTTGTGTTCATTTGTGAGTCACAAAATGAAAAGCCAAATTAAAGATCACAAACTGAAGCTCTTTCACATGACGGGTATACCTAATAAACTGGCCATTATTAAAGGAACCTTGTACGACACCCGTTAAGAGAAACGAAAGCACTCTCTGCACTGGCTGCCTGCCCTGAACACGACGGCGTATTAGAATCGCAGTTTGGCCTTGAACCCTGACAAGTGAAAGAAACGTGTTAACCGGGCGATAATGGAACCAAAACGCAAACATTTGCTGTTCACTTCCTGGTAATTGCGGTCATGACGAAAAAGCTCCTGGGCTTTTTTTTTTTCTCTTCTCGTCGCGGCCTTTCTCTCTCAGCGAGAGCCAGAAATAGCCGGGCACTTAATAAAAATGTCCCCGTAATCAGGCGGTACAGAGGGAATCCCAAACCAGACACAGGGGAAGGGCAGTTTATGAAAACGAGCGGATGCTACAGTAACTGTGACACGAAACGAGAAATAAACAACACCATCCCTGAGTCACTGTGGTTACATGAACTTGTTTCGCTGGCGTTTCCCACACAGATCTCACACTTTTACGTTTAAAAAAAAACAAACTTTTATCCGTTTCAGCCAAGTAATGACACTAACTGCACGCTCTTTATTAGACTCATGAGTATTTTTGGGCCAAATATTCCGTTAAACGAGGTCGTGTTTACTCGTTCAGATATTCAAATCAGCACTACAGTCGAGAATCCTTTAGCTCATGGTGACAACATGTTTGACACCATGTGGTGTCTTTTTGCACCTGCGCTACGGGGCAAGGGTCGGTCAGAGGCCCTGTTTACTTTTCAAGCATCTGAAAATTGTCTCTGCATTTCAACGCAAACATTTTTCTCCGTAGCCATGACGCTTTTGTTTTATTTGTTTTGATTTGCGCATCTCATCAATCGTTCATCAACTTAACTGTGAATATGGTTAATGGATTAAAATGTGGTCAGAGCTACGAGTGTGAGGTGTGTGTGTGTGTGTGTGTGTGTGTGTGTGTGTGTGTGTTACAGGTGCTTGATTAGGCACACAGCCCCATTTGCACGCTGCACACATGTTGCATAGATGAAAGATAAGAAGACATAACCACACACACAACATAAATATTTGAAAGGAAATGTATAAAAGCCTCACTTTCACTACAGATGTGCATCATGCTGCAGGAGGAACACTATTTATAGAGGGTTTTTTGGTGTTTTTGGAATAAAATGTGGTGTGAAACTCGTCAGCGTGGCGTTCGTACGTCAGTAAGAAATGTCTTATTGACAGAAACACAGGTGTCGACGTTGCTAACGTGAAAATTCTAGCAGGCGCAGAGACAAAACTGAATTCGACCACAAAAACCCCTAGTGTATGTTTTTAATGTGCGCCAAGCAACAGTAAGAAAACCGCTCCTCCATTTGTCTTTGATCTACCAAAGAGATCAGAGTCCCTCCCATTTGTTTTCTATTTGCTCCCAATACCGAGGATTGTGAATTCAAAGGACAAAGTTCACCTTGATAACGACAACATGTAGAAAAATAAACGCCAACTGATACGACGGTAGCATCCGTAATGGTAGCATCTGGTATCCATCCATTTGACATCGCATGTCCCTTTCCCCTTCAGTGAATTCGGCAAATTTTAATTCATTTTTGGTCAGAATGCTGATTCGTCTATGAAAGCAGAATATTTTAACCAAAGAACACTTGAGGATCTCTTTATTTTCTAAGAATGTACACCATGTTGTGTTGATTACGTAGGAATTGTGGTTGTGTCCTAGTGGCCAGAAGGTTCAATCACAAAGTTCAAATCCTTAGAGAACCAAGTAGAACCTCTTTAGTAATATAGGACCAGGTTAACCATGCGCAGAACACCCAAGTCTTATATTACATTTAACTGTAGTGTATTGTAATCGAGTGTATTCTAAGAGCTTTGTGTACAGATTTTTGGTCCAATTAGCAATATCTCTGTTTTATCAGAATTTAGGAAAAAGACAATTCCCGGTCATCCGGTCTTTAATGTCTTAAACACGTTCTGTTAACGTGAGAAATTTAGAAATTTCATCTGGTCTTGTAGAAATATAGAGCTGAGTATCATCAGCGTAACAGTGGAAATGAATCACGTGTTTTCTAATAATATTTCCAAGGGGCAGCATGTATAAAGGAAACAGCAGGGGGCCTAACACCGAGCCTTGCGGCACACCGTACTTTACTGCCGTCACGTTAGAAAGTTCATCATTTAAACAAACAAATTGGTAGCGGTCAGACAGGTAGGCTCTAAACCATCTAAAAGCCTGTCTCTGAATACCGATGTAGTTTTGTAATCCATCTAAGAGGATGTCCTGATCTATGGTGTCGAACCACAGCACTAAGATCAAGTAAGACAAGCAGTTCCATGCAGCCTTGGTCAGATGCAAGTCATTTGTAATTTTGACAAGTGCAGTCTCTGTGCTGCGATGGGGCCTGAAACCTGATTGAAACACCTCCGGAACTCATTTAATTGATTAAAAATGAAAACGTGAGTGATTCAATCTAAAAACAGAGAGTTTCCATATTAGAGTGCTTCAAGTAGCGAAGAACTTTTAACTATGCAACCTTTAAAGAACCTATTTTTTTTTTTTTCCCTAAGAGTTATAAAAGAATGCATCAAGATTCCGAAAAGAGTTTGAGCAGGAGATTTGCTCCCCAATGATTTGAAGACCTACTTTTGTGGGGTGTGTATGCTGTGGTGTGTTTGTGTATGTGATGCTTTATTTACCAATGCCCTGAGATTGCAGGTGGTGTCCCTGCACTATATTCCAGTGCATCAAACTCTTCGAGTTTAGCGCTTCAGCTTCCAGCAGCACGGCTACCATTTCGGCGAGAATAATAAGACGTGGCGAGTTCTAAATATGTTTTATACCACAGCGCTTTTGCATGATGGATTCCAACTGATTAATTTTCTATAACAGCAGCTCTGAGGGTGGTTCCAGCTGCAAGGCAAATCACAGGATTATATCAATGCACCTCTATATCGATTCTACAGTAACGACTTACACAGGGACTTTTCTGTAAGGAGAAGTTTATTTAACATTTATGGAAGGAGTCTCCACTGTCAGAGGTTTGTAATAGTCAGAGGTTTACAATTTGCGCTTCCCCGGTAGCATGACAAGCTGCGTGGTTTTTTTTTTGGGGGGGGGGGGGGGGGGGGGGTGGGTTTGTGAGAAAAAAAGAACGGCTGGTGAGGGAACAACTGTTTATAGCTGCTATTGTGAAAGTTCATTCCTGATATTAAATGTAACCACAACCCAATTCCAAAGAAGCTGGGACGCTGTGCAAAACGTAAATCAAAACAGCATGCGATGCTTTGCAAATCTCATAAAGCCGTATGTTACTCATGATAGAACTTAGAAAACATATCAAATGTTTAAACTGAGTAAATGTACTGTTTTAAGAAGGAAAAAAAAAAAAGGGTCATTTTTAATTTGATGGCCATAACATGTCTCATAAAATTTGGGACGGGGGCAACAAAAGGCAACAAAAGGAAAAGTAAGTGTTAGTAAAAAGAAACAGCTGGAAGTTAATTGGCAACAGGTCAGTAGCATGACTGGGTATAAAAAGAGTATCTTAGAGAGGCGGACTCTTTCAGAAGTAAAGATGAGAAGAGGTTCACAATATGCGAAAAACTGCGTTTACAAATTGTGGAACAGTTTCAGAATAATGTTCCTCGAGGTAAAATTGTGAAGACTATGAATATCTCATCATCTGCAGTGCATAATATCATCAAAAGATTCTGAGAATCTGGAGAAATCTCTGTGTGCAAGGGACAAGGGTGAAAATCTATATTGTATGCCCGTGATCTTCGGGCTCTCAGGCGGCACTGCATTAAAAACAGGCCTGATTCTGTAATGGAAATCAGTGCATGGGCTCAGAAACACCTCCAGAACTCATTGTCTGTGAACACAGTTCGCCGTGCCATACACAAACGCTGGTTAAAGCTCTATCATGCAAAGAAGAAGCCATATGTGAACATGATCCAGAAATGCAGCCGTCTTCTCTGGGCCAAAGCTCATTTAAAATGGACTGAAGCAAAGTGCCTATGGAATGGGCAGCTTGCACATCTGGAAAGGCATCATCAATGCTGAAAGGTATATACAGGTTATAGAGCAACATAGGCTTCCATCCAGATTCCATCCCATCTTTACTTCTGAGACACGCTGCCTCTCTAAGATACTCTTTTTATACCCAATCATCTTACTGACCTGTTTCCAATTAACCTAATTAGTTGCAAATTGTTCCTCCAGCTATTTCTTTTTAGTAACACTTACTTTTCCAGCCTTTTGTTGCCCCCGTCCCAAATTTTTTGAGATGTCCTGCGGCCATCAAATCCAAAATGACCTTATTTTTATCCTTAAAACGGTACATTTCCTCAGTTTAAACATTTGATATGTTTTCTACGTTCTATTGTGAATAACATACGGGTTTATGAGATTCGCAAATCACTGCATTCTGGTTTTTTTTTTTACACTTAAGTACGTTTTACACAGCGGCCCAACTTTTTTTGGAATTGGGATTGTAGAAACGGATAAAACGTAAAAAGGTGTCGTTCTGTAATAAAGAAGAAAATTGTCGAATTTTTTTTTTTGCCAAATTGCTCTGGCGTAAGAGGAATAAACCACTTCAGCACATGCCGTTATTGGAAAATAATCAACTTCAGGCTGGTAACACTAACTCCCCCAGGGTCTTATTCCTTATTTAATCAACACCTTCAGACCAATCCGATTCGAGAATTCAATTCATTTGTCATGGAATTGCAAAGCGAAGCAAAAATGTCTGTTGGGTCACGCTCAGGTTTTAAATTCAGTCAGTGACGGTCAAACCAACATGCGAGTGAGTTTGTGTATGAATGTAATACATTTAGACTAATAACTGAAAATGCACAGGTTTACTGCCTAATGATGCCGCAGCCAGATGTGAAAATCAACTCCAGGACCGAACTGTAATACCTGGAAATAACAACAACAACAAAAAAGAAAGAAAAAAACTGAACCGCAGCACAGAAGGAGCATCCTGGAAGGAGATAAGCCCCAGGAGGGTAACATTCGCTTCATCAGCGTCCTGCATTTCCCCATGCTAATCATCAGAGGGAAGATATTAATGCAGAGAGAGGTGGCACTCCGAAACAGCTGCTCTCGCCATGGCCAATAATAACAGAAGAGAGAGAGAGAGAGAGAGAGAGAGAGAGAGAGAGAGAGAGAGAGAAAGAACTAACAAGTGAAGGAGGGTAAGAGGAAACAAGGAACACACACACACACACACACACACACACGCACACACACACAGCTTTGGTGGGCTCTCTCCAATGAATTGTTTCTCCTCTGACAAGCAGCTCATTGAATTTCCCATCATGCACCTGATCGGTCATTCAGAAACACAAAACGCAAATAAGTCAAGTCGACCATCTGCTTGTTAGTGGCAGCTATAAAAGTGCATTTTTTTCCTCTCCCTTAATAAACAATCAAATTACATAGACAGGGCCAGAGACCACCTGAACGGCAAATCAAATATTTTATCTCGCTTTAAGTTTTCGTTTCTGTTGGCTATTAAAAGGAAAAAAGGAAACGCCTCGCCTTTAATTTATTACCACAACACATGCAGTCCTCGTGTCATCCTCATTTTCTAAATCAATAATCAGCCCAGCATGCTTCATTAACAGTGACCAATCAGAAGCAAGCTGGGGATCTCATTTTACAACATGAGCATTCCTAAGACATAAACCATCTGCTACTTGTAGAAACACACACACACACACACACACACAAACGGAAAAAAAAAAAATCAAATTAATCCATTTCTATCATGCATTCAGATTTTAAAGCAATTAAAGATGTTCTTTGTCTAATCGCCGGCGCAGAAGTAGCGCGGTAATGAGCGAGGCAGAACTCTTCGCTGAACTTTCCATGGTTCTCGACAACACCATTGGAAAGTTTACAAGCCCACCATCCTCCAGCGGGTCGTCTCAGCCACAATACAGATGTTGGCAGCGACAATGAATTTTTTATTAAGCATTTAATCATTGCGCAAACCAAGAATTCCCATAATATGAGGCCGCGGAATAAGCGGAGAAGATGCCAAATCATCCGATGTAGTGTTTGCTTTTTTAATATGAGACATAAACAGATGCCAATAAGCAGAACTTGTGTTAAGATTATATAAAGCCAATGATGAAGTGGAATGCTGAATTTACTTTAATTAAGCTTGGGGATAGATCGGCTCGCAGAATGCTAATTTTTGTTAAAAAATGTCCGCTCTGCTTCTAACACCCCCCCCCCACCCTCCCCACCTTCCCCACCTCCACCCCCCCACCCCCCCTGCCGCGAACCCCGTCGACTTTAATGGCTAATCTTAATGAACAAAGGAGAAAACCGCTCACGATGCTTTAAAAATCGGCGGAATATTAAGGATGTGCTCATGTGCAAAGATTAGCACACACCATATAGCACATACACACATGCAGGAATGCATGCACACACAATATGCATCTAATAATCAACAATAATAAAAAAACAACAACAAAGCAACATCTTTGTATATGCAAAAAAAAAAAACGATATTTCAAAAATATAGTGAGTTGTGAGTTATTAGGTGTGTGTGTGTGTGTGTGTGTGTGTGCGTGTGTGTGCGTGTGAGTATGTTCATCATAATAAATTAACACTTCACAACTTTAGAGAGCATCATATAATTGTCCTGTAGGCATCATGAGTGTGTCATTAGTGTCATTAGTGACATTTGTGTGTCATTAGTGTGTCATTAGTCTTCTGAGTAGTTAAAGAAATCAAACAACGTGCCTGAAAGACGGGAAGAAATGAAAAGAGGATGGATGTATTGCAGAAAGCATGAAATGGTAGAGGGGAGGAGAGACAAAGAGAGGGTGTGAGAAAAAACATATAGAATAAAAGAAAAGAAATAGGTACAATGAGGGACAATGAGAGAGAGAGAGAGAGAGAGAGAGAGAGAGAGAGAATATTGGAAGAAGAAGAAGGAGAGAAGTGGGTGGTCTAGAGTGTGCACCTGTGCTGTGACCCCACTGGATGAACAGATAGCCAGAAATAAGAAAGAAAGAAAGAAAGACTGGGAAAGAATTTAAATAAGAGAGATAAAGGGACAAAAAACATGAGAACTAGAGGAAGAAGAAGAAAGATGAGAAGAAAGAATGTGACATATAAAAAGAGAGAAAGGAGTAATGAAACATTAGCGGGCAAAGCAAGCAAGCAAGAAAAAGAAAGAAAGAAAGAAAGAAAGATCAGACGGACTGAAATTTGAAAAAAGGGAGAGAGAGAGAGAGCGAGAGAGAGAGAGAGAGAGAGAGAGAGAACACAAAAGCAGAAAGAATATTTAAAAAATAGAGATACTGTTGATTCGGACACTAAAAACAAAAAAATAAGATGTAAGACTGGGAAATATAAGAACGGTGTAAGAAGAAAGGAAAAGACAGAAGAAAAATTTAAAAAATAATGAATAGGGGTAATGAAAGAAAGAAAGAAAGAAAATGTCGAAGAGAAAAAAGGACAAAGAGAAAGCAGGAAAAAACCATTTAGAAAAAAATTGAAAAGAACAAAATGTGAAAAATATAAGAAAGTACAAATGTCAAATATAAGCAGATAGAAGGATGAAAGCAAAAAGAGGGAAAGGAAAAAAAATGAAAAGGGAGAAAATAAAATGAAGAGGTGTGAATAAAGGAGAGAACGGGCCTCCAGTGTGCACCTGGGCTGTGACCCTCTCAGATGTTCAGACAGACTGAAATACCAAGGAAAGAAAGACAAAAAAGAGGAGAGAGTAAGGAAGAATGTCAGAAAACAAATAAAAGAAAAAGAAGAGAGAGAGAGAGAAAGGACAATGAAGAGAGAGAAAAAGCATGTAAAATCAAGAAAAATCAAAAACGTATACAAGTAGAACAAGTAAGAAGAGAGGCAAGAAAGAATGTTAAATATAAGCAGAGAGAAGGAAGAATTTAGAAGAAATAAAGAGGAGAAAATATGGAAGAGGAGTGAGTGAGGGAGTGAGTGAGGGAGTGAGGGAGTGAGTGAGGGAGTGAGGGAGTGAGGGAGAGAGGGAGGGAGGGAGACCACTTTCACATGTGGTTTAAGAGAAGTTAAATCATGTTTTTGTGTGGGTAATTAGGGGGCCAAGCACTGAAAACGTGTAGGCACTATATTGGAATTGTACGTTCTTGGTCTTGTTCTTCTCATTATTATTATTATTATTATTATTATTATTATTATTATTATTATTATACTTCCACTTTCTCTTGATTCCCTGGAAATTACCGAGCAGTTGTTCTAATGAACTTGCATTTTTGTCAAACAGTAAGTTTGCCAACTTGAATTTTAAAGTAAACCATTTTTTATTTTTTTATTTTTTTTTACTCCTCCTCCTATAAATTTTGTCCGGTCACCAAAACATTTTGGAAGACTGACCATCAGGTGACCCAAATCCAGTTTTATAGATGCAGGATGGTTTGCCTATAACCTGCAAAGCAATTTGACATCTAACTCACCAAACATGAAGTGAAGGCATATCTTCACACCAAACTTATCAGATATATTTAGCAACATGACCTAAAGTTAAGAAACAAGTTCTGAGTTTATTTGCAGTTTAGGAGGCCTACTGAAAACAGGAAGTGAGACAATATTTCGGCAACAGCTTGATGTCTTGCCTTCAAATTTAATATATTTCCTTGGAAACAAATGCTGATGGTTCCAAGTCGTTTTTGGTCTTTCTTCATGGTGAAGAGATGGGGCCAGAAATTGCTTGGCCCCCTTAATCGCTGCTTGCAACTATATTTTGTATCTGGACATCTTCACCCACTGGAAAAGCAGATACTCTGATATACCAGTCAATTAGTACCGGTAAATATGGCTCCTATTTAATTACCCAACACATGTGTGATGTCTCTCTTGAACAATATTATTTATAAATATTTATCTCTATATGATCTGACCTGTAAGATAAATATATATATATATATATATATATATATATATATATATATATATATATATATATATATGAATTTTATTAATGTTTCCATGAAATGTCCACAATCTGGAGCTATTTATAAGCGGTAAGCCAGCAAGATGTGACGCACAGTGAATAAACATTACAGACCAAGGTTTTCCTGGTGTGTGTGTGTGTGCATGTGCGTGCCTTGTCCTGGTTGTGGTTGAAATTCATCAGGCGACTGCGTGCCGGGCCGAGTTGGCGACTGAAACGCGAGAGCGATGAGCTTATTGTCACGCTTTGGATGTTTTTCGGAGCAATCAACAGCTGTCGATCGAGATGTCCTGGACCTCATCCATCAATCACAGGCCATCGTTAGGAGACAACAACAACAACAACAACAGAGATAACAACAGTGTGTGAGGAGACGTGCGGTCCAGAACAAAACCTGCTGCTGCACCGAAGCAGGCATATGCAGAAACATACCTGTGCATATACATGAAAACAGTCATGCACATTCACAAACATGCATGCATATGCATAAACACACATGCATATGCACAG
Source organism: Ictalurus furcatus (assembly GCF_023375685.1). NCBI lineage: Eukaryota > Metazoa > Chordata > Actinopteri > Siluriformes > Ictaluridae > Ictalurus > Ictalurus furcatus. The sequence goes on along the minus strand of NC_071277.1, from coordinate 18,110,176 downwards.
ACATGCATGCATATACATAAACACACATGCATATGCACAGACATGCATGCATATACATAAACACACATGCAGAAACACGTATGCATATATAAATATATAAATATACATATATAAACACATGCACCTACACAAAACCTACATGCATAAACATAAACACACATGCACCTGTGCAAAAAATGCATGCATGTACATAAACAAACATGCATACACATGAAAATGCAAGCACTTACACAAAACACTCATGCACTTATGCAAAACACAAGCATATACACAAACACATATGCACCAATGCAACCACACATGCACTTATGGAAAACACACATGCATAGGCACTAAACAAACATGCACATAGACATACACAGAATATACACAAGAAAATACACACAGACACTCATGAACATACAGAAACACACACGCTATATACATATACATAACATAACTATAAACACAGGCACACGTCTGTGTGGAAGTTTCGACTGTCTCATTTTGTGTACATATACAGTATGTGCGTGGGATTTGTGAACGGCCGAGTGACCAAACTCCACTCATTCTTGCATCTGGCACCTCATCTGAGAAACTCTCGAGGTCACAGATGTTTTCCAATTTGCCCGTAAAAGCCGCACATCATCTTGTCTCTATGGAAATGTCATATTGCATCATGGAAAACGATCAAAAAGGGCCTATTCTGCAGCATGTAGCTGTCTAACAGACAAAATACAAATGAACAAAAACAAAGAGGGATGGGTCAAAAAAAAAATACCAGAGAGAGACAGAGACAAGACAGTGTCTTGGTGCGAACATTTCCTCCACTGACATCTCACAACAACGAAACACATCGGAAGGCATTTCGCTCACTCGATCACAATGCTACTGACCCTTTTCCTTTGTAACTCAAGTGAAACAAGCGCATTTGTTTTCTCCCAGCGCAGGCAGATGCTGGATGTGTGTGTGTGTGTGTGTGTGTGTGTGCGTGTAGGAGCCCCACCTTATAGTGAAACAATAAGCGAGGAAATTGTCTTAATCTGGGGAAGTTGAGGTTGCTAATATGATTAGGGTGTGGATGGCACTAATAAAGTGAAGCTTAATCAATCACACCGAATCTTTTCCCTTCACTAACCCCTGCTACCTGACTGGGCCATCTGTTAACATCCAAACTATATGACAAAAAATCTTATACGCAATTAATATGTAAACAACGATCTAATTAAAACGGACAAGCTCCGCACTCGTGCCACCAGGGAGTTCTCGTCATGGTGTAAATCTTACGATAAAATTGAATTTTTTTCTTTTCAGTCGCCCCTACTAGTCCGGAATACATTAATCCACAGATATGTGTGGGATTTTTATTTATTTATTTTTTTTTCTGATGGGACGGTGGAGGAAATGCAATTAGGGCTCATCAAAGCACGTACTAATTGTTAGGTTGCGCTGGGGCACCATATGTACTGTGGACCCCCCGAACGGCCTAGGCTGGGCATCCAGTTCTATCTCTAATCTGGTTTCCCTCCATGTTAATGAACTCCCCTGATTGGGGGTATTATCTTGCTCCAGAAATATGATGCCTTTCAGCTGGGTCCAGCAAAGAATTTGTTCAAGTCTGCACCAAAGTGTGAAACGGGATGCTGAAGAAACTTATTTTACGCCAGCACTTTAAACTAAAACTAACATTATGTTCACATCGTTAAAAAAAAAAAAAAAAAAGAACCAATGTTAACCCTGCTGAAAAAAAAAACCCCAACAGAAACCCTCATAGAATTTGTAAGGGTTTTAATGGTTATTGTATTGGTTTTAACGGAAACTCTAATGGTCCCTGTGGTTCTCTACTGGTAATTTCTGGCATGTTATGTCTAGTGGATACAATTAAGGACCGATAACGGTAATAGTAATGGTTGTAATGGTTAGTTCTTGGTTGTAATTGTATTTGTAGTGGAAACCATTAGAATTTCTGTCATGGTTTCTATAGTTTTTTTTTTTTTTTTTTCTCAGCAGGGAAGTTAAAGTTAAGTTAAACTAGAACTAACATTTCATTAACATTACTGTAAACTAAAACAAACATTACATCAAAGTCATGTTCAACTCAATGAACATTACTTTAAGTTAACGTTAAGTTAAGCAAAATGAAAACTATGTTCAAAATTAAGTTGGACGTTGTGTTAAACTAAAACAAACATGACATGTTTACCTATGTTAACCAAACCACTAACATTACGTGAACATTGTGTTCAACTAAAAATAAATCAAATGAAAACCTGATTGTCCGAGCGGCCGAAAGTTTTCCGAAACATCACGTTCTACGACATCTTAAGATGTTGCTTTCTCCGCTTGGTAGCGTTTTCTGAACCTCAGCGAGAGGACTAGCTAGCTTCTCGAACAGTTTAACGAACGCGCTAACTTTCCATGTTTTTAGAAACTACAGAGACTGCATTTTTACAGAACAATGATCAAAACAGCAGCAGATTTTTTGACATGGTAGGGGTGCGGAAAAAGCGTATACGGTTACTGTGATAGAAGTATGGAGTATATGGTGCCCCAGGAAGGCTAGGACTGGCACTGCGTTCGAGTGAAATAAAAGAAACATGCTAACTCTATCGAACTATCTTCACTGCATGCACGAAGCGTCACCTTTACTAACTTTTCTCACGACCTTGCTAACGCGTACAGTAATTGCATAAAAAATATGCAATACAGTCGCAATACATGTTCTCCTGTTCATCTTTTTTTTTTTTTATGATATGAGGGCATGCACCTTTCTCCCACTACCCCACCATCTTTTATTTCCTTCTCTAGTTGCCTACCTCAAACGCACGCCCGCACAGCGGTAATACGATGTTTCCCAGAGGGCCCATCAATTCCTGCATGTTGCAACTACAGAATCAGAGGCGCCATCAAAATCTAAACAAGATCCGTCAGCAATTAAGGCAAAGCAGAGGGACATTAGAAAGTTGAGCCGCTATCCGGCCTACTTTCTCTCCCGTTCCCTTCTCAGCGGGCGTGAGGAATGAGTCTGGCTCACTCAACCCTCTCTGCGGATGCCCACACATACCCTGGGTCATCTATATTCCACCCAGGCCTTGGCAATATTGATATTGGCAGGCAAGCCGGCTGATATCGGGGACATAATGATGCAATTAAATCTGGAAGCATTTTACTATTATTGGCGAGCGAAGTCTAAACTCCCACCTTTCCCGCCCCCTCCACAGTACACTTCCCCCTTTATTTTAGGAGGCAAATATGATTTGGAATCCATAAGCGCAGAAGTGGAATGGGTGTAGTCGTAATAAAGAAATTCATCTTGTTGTCTTTAGTCCATCCATCATTGCGTTGTTCGAAGGGTATCAGTGTAGCTGACGGGGTGCTTGATGCACTGGCGGAATGGGCTCAGTGATCTTGTAATATCCATATTCGCTGCGTTTAAGTGGTGATATATTTCACGTAATGATTAATTTTCAGTCGAGGGAAATCTCATGTTTGACTCAAATGCACTCCGATGGGAAATGAATAACAGATCCCACCTCTGCTTGAAATTTGCAACGTACTATTAAAGCCATCAGGAAAGATGTGGAAAATGCATTTACTCACATTTACAACTTCTGCGCATGAACGAAAAATGCAAATCAATTCACTAAGCTGTATTTTTTTTTTAGTAGGTTATCTACCTTGTAAATAAAAAAAATGCAAAAAAAAAAAAAAAAAAGAGGGCTTTCGAACCATATGCTGTTCCATATTTTTTTTTTTCTAGAGGGGAGATGGCTTCATGTCACTTATGTTTCTGATTAGCAAAATGATTTATGCCACGTTCGTTCAGAAATTCAGCTTGCAAATGAGAAAATGCATTGTGACTCAACCAGATGTGCACAATAAAACGACATTCCCATTGTAATCTGGGGTACTTAGTTTATATGAAGCCAATATAAGGCACACTTGAATGTGGCCGAGTCACTCTTTTTAAATTTTGACTATAAATGATTGGAAATAAATTGTGTGTTTTATGCCCGATGGCATGAGTGGGTTGATAAATTAGGAACAGTTTTGTACCCCGACTTATCTACAAGACAAACCTGGCGAAGATCACAGGGATTAATTGCCTCCGAGGTGTGAAACGGCGCGTTCCCATTCTTCGCCACACACTCGGTGCCTAAACAATGATTAATCACCCTTTAACTATCCTCCAGAGGATCCTGCCGGTTGCCAAGATGGGAAAATCCGTGGAAATCCGCGTGGCGCAGATTCGGAGGTAATTGCCAGGTACATGGAACACAACCTGTCCCCATCCGTTATCAGATTAGAATGGTGTCACTGAGCAGAAACGCAGTAGGTAGGCCGCTGTTCTACCCCCAAAACAAACATCTTTCCTTCTCTGATGTCATCGTCATGAGGCCTGATGGGAGATTTGGGTTCGGGAAGAGTTTCCGAGCCATATACCGATCTCTGCAGTAGATATCACTATTAGGGTTAGAACCATGGCGTGGATTTAGGTCAAGGTTTGGATTAGGGTTAGACTCAAGTCAGATTCCCGACATTGGCAAACAGGCGCATGTTTCAAGCTCGTCGTTTCCATCCAGCGAAGCCGATCCATAGTATCATGACAATCTGGGATGAACTGTGATGAATTGAGTGTAAATTTGTTGCATATGGTATGCAATATCAATCAGATTCACTTCATTTGGGGCCAAAGCAGAAAGCTACAGTATGATATTCATATGACGCTGTATATCACAGAAGTATCACAATATCACATTCATTCATTCATCTTGAGTAACTGCTTCAGTCTATCCCGGGAACATTGTGTGTGAGGCTGAAACATACCCTGGACGGGACGTCAATCCATCTTAGTAATTTGACTGCCGTGCAATAACCTAGATGGGGAAAATCATGATCAAAAACAATGATCAAGATGCTCAGGATGCTTGCGACAGAAAATAACTAGAACTTTAGCCTTCAATTTTAATAAACTGAGATGCTGAACGTATGATTATTTTAAAGAAATGTTCACATGCAATGCAACGTATCAAATTCCGAATGCTAGATTTCTTATTAACTATGTAGACGATGCTAAGAGTATAAGAGTAATGTTAACACCTTAGCTATGCATTAAGACACAGATGGCTTGCTAGCTATATGAGTTCTCAAGCAATGGTACGACTTAGTAACAGTGTTAACTTGGGTGTTAATTTGCCCGATCTTGAAATATCCTAGAAAGATTCAATTTTTGGGAATTTTTGTTCACATTTAGGCTACAGAAAGTCTCAACATACGTCTAGCAATGTTAACTCTGGAAATTTGACTGAACATTGATGGGGAAATATTTCTAAAAACAATTATCATGCAGGACACTTGCTATAGAAAGTGACCTGTCCTTCACTTAATAAAGGTACTAAAGCTAGGAATGTACCCCACGTTGTGAAAGCTTTTTTAAGAAAAACAAATTATGCCCCTATTATATATATATTTTTTTAAAAATTCTTACATTTAGCATATAAGTTTGGTAATGCTAATATCAAGATAGGACTGTTGATGTCTGATGACAATATAACAGACAGATGGCTACTGACGTTCTTAGCTATCAAGCAATTGTACTATAGGAGGAAATTAGTAGCAATGTTAGCTTGGGTAATATTAATATCTTGAAATATTCTAGAAGGATTTAATTGGTGGACCTTTTGGGTTAACTTTTAAGCCACTTGCTACAAAAAGCAGCAAAAGTCTTCTCGCAGTGTTAATATGGATATTTGGCTGTCTTGAAATAGCCTACTTGGAGAAAAATCCCTAAAACAACGCTATCGCGCAGGATTGCTACGGCAACGAACCTATCCTTCGCTTAATAAAGGTAATAAAGCTAGGAATGCACCCCATGTTGCAAAAGCTACATTTCTTATGAATTATGCCCCTATTATTATTATTTTTTAATTCGTACATGTAGCATATAAGTTGGGTAAAGCGATCAGTAATGCTAATGCCAAGATAGGACTGTTGATATATTAAGAAACAGATGGCTAACTACGTTCTTAGATATCAAGTAATGCTAGCGGGAAATTAGTAGCAATGTTAGCTTGGGTAATTTGTCTATCTTGAAATATACTAGAAGGATTCAAATTAATGGATTTTTTTTTTTTTTTACATGTACGCGACTTGCTGCAGAAATTAGCAAAAGACTTCTAGCAATGTTAATATGGAAATTTAAAAGTCTTGAAATAACCCAGTTGGAGAATTTCACGCAGGATTCCTGCTATAGAAAGTGTCCTAAACTTTATCCGTTACCTTAAATTGTTAGAAGTAAGAACTGATTATTTTAAAATTACTAAATGCAGTCGAACCTACCCACCTTCTCAATGTATGTCTCAGAAATTTGGCTGTATTGCAATAACCAAGATGGAGGAATAAAACTGTTGTCATGTTGGCAACTTGCTACGGAACGTATAAGCAGTAATGCTAATACCAACTATGGTATATATGTTGACTTCATACCTTCAGAAGTTCCAAATGCAACAGAAATATAAAAGGTCAAGCCTCAGCAGTGTTTTTAGAGTTTCCGATGCCCAATAATGTTGGACAGATGATGAACTTTTGCAGTCCAGAAACTCAAACACGTAACTTTTCAAGCACACACATCCATTTCAGACATGTGACAAAAATACCCCTGGCTTTCGTTTTTTTGTTTTTGTCCAATGGAAAGGAAAGAAATTTAAAAGAACCACTTCTGCTCCTTGGGGAGGAGGAAGGCGAACGACTGTTTTTTTTTTTATGTGGTCAGTTAGGAAAAAGAGGTTAGTGTTTAATATTTGATGCCACCTGCAGCAAAGTGGCAGTTGCAGCTAATGTAGGTGACGGATAAGCACACAGGAATCCCATGATGCCTCTGATGGGCTGCACGGAGTTAGCGCATGCCTTTATCGCTATTCTAACTGCATATATCAAATGGATAACTCGTGTTGTCTCTAATATGCATTAGGAGTGGAGTGAAGCGTCTAAGCTGGGCTGAAGGCCGCGACACCTCATGTTAATGCAGTCATGTCTCAGAACACCATGTGCAGTCCCACACACACACACACACACACACACACACACACAATGTCTAGTCTATTAGCCTCCATAAAACAGAACAGCATGACAGCAAATCCGTAACTATAGGACTATCGATTTTCCTCGATTATCGATTTTATGCTAACTTGCGATGGACTGATACAGATTCTTGTCCAATACTCATAGAAATATGATATCAGATGGTATTTCATGATTAATGATCAAAATATCAAGAGGAGGGACTACAACATCTTACTACAATACAAGAAATCTGATAAGACATTTAAACAGTATGTTTAATAGAGAGTGAGGTAGAATAGATCAGCGAGGGCGGTTATTAAAAACCATGCATGAACACAAAGGTAAACAAAGGTTTACTTCAGTGTGGAGCATGAGTGAGGCATGAGAATCTTTATCACGTGAGAGCACTTCACTTCTGCGAGCACTGAGCACTCAGACAAGCACTCTTCGGATCTACACTTTGCTCGTGAGTCAAGGTACGTTTCATGACACTGGTTTTTTAACGACCGTGCTTACTCATACTGGTCTGTACACTGAAGTCAGTCCCGCTCGCACTCGTTATTAAAGATACTATTATCTTAAACATGACACTCATCACGAGGAGGTCGTCGTTAGTAGCACCCAACAGCAACCAATATAAACAGAGCTGTTCGATTAATACTAAGAATTTCAGTATCAGTATTAATATCGATATTCAGTCCCTCCATCATTCCGCGATTTTTGCGATCGTAGAAATGAACGCGGAAATCGAGCCAACTCCGCGATATCCGTAGGAGCTTGAAATTTTTCGAAATCGTCGCAGATTTTCCGCAGATCACGGACGAGACGCGCCGTGTGACGTCATCACAACACGCATTCAGCCAAAAGCGCCGTCAATTCACGTGCGACGAAGGTGAGTACAGCTGAAAGGTCCCGTTTACAAATAAACATCACTGCGGAAGACGTTTCGTTGCGATTTCGCCCAATCCGAGTAGTTTTCCGCAAGAAAAACGCACAGAAAACGAACACTTTCGGCCGCGACGATCACAAAAAACTCCGCGAAATCCTCTAAGGACTGGCCATTAATAAGTACCAAAAAAAAACCATGTTCTTAGTCTGGAAAATTCCATCGATGCAGCCTTAACACTAACCGTAAGTGAGTGTCTCTGTTAGTGACCAGTCGGTGATTAGTGATAGTCGTGATTACTGAAATACTACTGGAATATTTTCCTTTATTATTTTGAAATGAAGCTAGGAATATTTCGTTTTTTGATCTTCAGATGTGTGTGGTGCTGCTGAGTCTTTCTCACACGGATTAACTATCGAGCAGCAAGACACAGCAAGTTTGTATTAATGTTTTAAGTGTGCCAATACTTTAATCACACGGACGAGGTTGCCAATACTTTAATCTGTAACATTTAGTGAAAATATGGCTGTGCTGTCGCAACAGAAGGCCTCTATTTGACCACAGCGTGTCATAATGCTGAAAAGATGTTGCCGTCTATTACTGGCTAAGCTCGAGTTTACCCGCATTCGCGTTGAGAAAAAAACGTTCTGCAACTCGCAGGTTCGTTTTTTTTCTTCTTCATTTTCTTCTTTCTTTCTTCTTTCTCTCCTTACTTAGCAACGTTATCCAATTAGCAAGGGTCAATCGGCTGTGATGACGCCAGACGATACCAGGACCACAGCATTACTCAATTAAATAATCAAATATCAACATCTTCAGCCACTAATGAAGCCAAGAATCAACAACACCATTTTTATGTGACTGCTAATATTCCTAATAAACTGCTTATCAAGCACTCTAGAGTTTTTTTTTTTTTATTATTATTCCCCCGCTAGTGTCTCGTGCGCGTGTTGGCTTCGTTTGAATGTGTGACAAAATGTGGACACTTTGACACGTCTCCGAGCGTTAACAATGGCAGGGCGCCGCTGGCGGCGTGGAATTAAAAAGACATTTTTGCACCTTGTTACATATTTTCACATCGCCACAATATGCAATCTGTTGTGTTGAAATAAAGCAGAAAATACATACGAACGCTCAACAGTGTTAATCAGTGTAATTTATACGTTCATAAAAAGGGGGTTAGGCTAGGGTGACATTAGATGTGCTGTTAAGAAGCTATGATTATACGCATTGACTTAATCAGCACAGATAGAAGACAATTCAAAACATATTATTTTCTTTCATCACATAACAGGTTTTCGAGAAAATAATTCGAGGGGGCCGAAGAAAAGCACAAGAACATAAGGGCCGCCCCGAGATCCACGAAAAAATCTCCCGGCTTTCAATTTGGTTCCGCATTCATCTCTGCTCTTTCTCTAAGCTGGCTCCTCGAATCCATTGCTTCCTTTTGTCCTCTTTCTGCGAAAAACACAATCTCAACTTGATTACCTCCTACTCTGTCATTACCTAATAAGATTCCATGCTCGGCAGACGCGCGGGGCTTTCTCCAGTGCCACGCGGCGCGCTCCGTGCAGTGATTGCACCTTGTGCAGAAGACTGTTTGCTCAACACTTCCCAGCTTCAAGGGCCATTTCGCCTCATTCCGGCACAGGTGGCGAATGTGCTAGAGGTCGCCTGCTGTAAGTAACAGTTAATTAACATTTGAATCACTTTTCTTTTTCGAAAATGTAAAGCACAAGAGTTGGTGAGTGTGGGGTTGGGTGCTTGGGTGGGTTTTGGGGGGGGACGGAGAAGGAGTGTGGTGGGTTTGGTTGGGAGGGGGAGAGGGTGCTCACGTGCCAGGAGAACGCCTGGAGAAGTCCGCGAGGAGTGTTTCTCGGGTCTGACGGCGCTTCAGCATTCATTACTGGTGTAAATCATCGAAAGAGGAATAGTAACAGACAGAGGGGAAAAAAACTCCACAACAGCAGCATTATAGATACAGTATAATACAGTACATATATACAATATAAATACAGTATATGCTGTGTTATACTGTATTAGATAATGTACACAGATCAACCATAATATTAAAACCACCCGACTAATATTGTGTAGGCCACCAAAACAGATTTGACCTGTCAAGGCATGGACTCCACAAGACCTCTGAAGGTGTGCTGTGGTATATGGCACCAAGACGTTAGCAGCAGAAGTCCTGTATGTTGCGAGGTGGGGCCTCCATGCATCAGACTTGTCTGTCCAACACATCCCACGCTCGATAGCATTGAGATCCGGGGAATTTGGAGGCTTAAAAGAGTGTACTTGGTCTGAAACAATGTTCAGGTAGGTGATACGTGTCAAAGTACTACATGAATCTACATGAATTCCAGGACCCAAGGTTTCCCAGCAGAACATTGCCCAGAGCATCACACTGCCTCCGCCGGCTTGCCTTCTTCCCATAGTGCATCCTGACGCCATCTCTTCCCCAGGGAATAACGCACACGCACCCGGTCATCCACGTGATGTAAAAGAAAACGTGATTCATCAGACCAGGCCACCTTCTTCTATTGCTCTATGGCCCAGTTCAGATGCTCACGTGCCCATTGTAGATGCTTTCGGTGGTGTACAGGGGTCAACATGGGAACTCTGATCGTCTGCGGCTACACAGCTCCATACACAGCAAGCTGCGATGCACTGTGTGTTCTGACGCCTTTCTATCTTAGCCAGCATGAACCTTTTCAGCAATTTATGCTACAGTAGCTCTTCTGTGGGATCGAACCAGATGGATTAGCCTTCACTCCACACGCGTATCAGTCTGTCTCCGGTTCACCGGTTCTCCTTCCTTGGACCACTTTTTGTAGGTACTAACCCCTGCGTACCAGGAACACCCCACAAGACCTGCTGTTTTGGTGACGCTCTGACCCAGACGTCTAGCCATCCCAATTCGGCCCTTGTCAAAGTCTCTCAGATTCTTACGCTTGCCCATTTTTCCTGCTTCCAACTTATCAACTTCGAGAACTGACCGTTCACATGCTGCCTAATAAATATATCCCACCCCTTTACAGGTGGAATTGTAATGAGATAGCCAATGCTATTCACCTGTCAGTGGTTTTAATGTTATGGCTGATCGGTGTATGTATGAATACAATAAGTGATCTTAGTATTATACGGTTTTATCTCCTATTTATATTTTATCCAAGATAGAACTGTACCCACTACACATATCAATTGTAATGTTCAAATGAAATGTTCTACCATGTTGCAGGTCTATCATTTTTTCTTTTTTTTCATCATCATTATAAAATGGCTTTTAACACAGTCCGCACATTTTTTTATTATTATTTCAGAATGAAAATGGAAAATCAAGACAAATGCAATTTTTTTTAATTTTATTTTAGTCTTTCTTGGCACACACTAAATAGTAATAATGTTTTAAAAAAATATATATATATATATATATATATATATATATATATATATATATATATATATATATATGTATATATATATATATAGACTCTTCTAATTGTTTCTACTTGTTTGAACCCCACAAATAAATATAGAAATCAACTATTCATAAATCCAAATACACCAAAACAAAAACAGAAACATCCACTGGAGTACATTTTAGCATGAACCTAGTTGAGCTGACTAATTTCGACTGAAATTTTGAGCCGTTTAGCTGTTTAGCTAACGTTTCCGACCCAGCTAGCCACCCACCCACGTTCACTGCAGTGGTAGCTAGTTTCAGCTAACATCATGAAGCTTTAAACACACTGTAAAACCGGATAGTTCATTTAACTCAAAAAATGTGAGGGAACTAATTACCTAATTAACTAATTAACTGATGAATAAGTTGATCAATCGATTTCTTTAAGCCAAATACACTTAAATATAACAAAAATTTAAGTCAAACTTGTTATATTTAAGTGTGTTTGGCTTAAAGAAATCGACTTATCAACTTTAAAATTTTGAGGTAGTTAGTTTCCTCAAATTTTTTGAGTTAAACGAACTTATCCGGTTTTACAGTGCAGGTGCACTCAATAAATTTGGGGTGATTCAAGTATTTCAATCTGAAAAAAAATTGTGGTGATTTTTTTCAAAGGGCACGTAGTGGACTGCATTAGAAGTGGAGGCTCAATGGTTAAGGCTCTGGGGTATTGCTCAAAAGGTCAAAAGGTCAGAAGGTCAGGGGTTCAAGCCCCAGCACTGCCAAGCTGCAACTGTTGGGCCCTTGAGCAAGGCCCTTAACCCTATCTACTCCAGAGGTGTTGTATCATGGCTCACCCTGCGCTCTGACCCTAACTTTCCTATAGGTTGGGATTTGCGAGAAAAGAATTTCACTGTGCTGTAATGTATATGTGACAAATAAAAGCTTCTTCTTCTTCTAATCTTTAATTTGCCATCTTCTTGCTACGAGCTATACAGTATTTGCTGATGCACATCAAGATCGTTCATTAATTTTAGCCAAAAAAAAATGAATAAAAAACAAACAAACAAAGGAGAAATACAAAGGAGAGTTTTTTTGTCATTGTAATTTACTATTTTGAAGCGAAAAACTTTTTCCAATATCTAGTTTACGTGTATTAAATAGGTATTATTTTTTCACAGACCCTATCAGATCTCTTTTACCCTTCTTTTTTTTAACCCGAAGGAAACTGCAATACCTCACACTTTAAATCTATTATCTAATAATAAACCAGGCCTTCTGTTCTCTTCCTGTCAGTCACGGAATTTTGGTCTCTTGGGAATTTTACACCTCCAGTGAATCCATACAGTCATTATTCTCTTGAGCCATTCTGAAGCTAAAGTGTGCTCTAGGGAATAATATCCAGCATGCCTTCTGAGCTTTACCTCCAGCTTCTGTGACAAGGCTGTGAAATGGAGCTGCCACGTTAAACAACAGGGAATTTGTTTACTGAGGAAATCACTGAAAGATAATTTTAGTGTAAGTGTGTGTCTGTCCTTCGAGACCGTCGTTGTTTTTTTGGTTTTTTTTGGAGGTTATATTCCTTTAAAATGATGAATTTGGTGAATAAAGAAAGGAGAGGTGAAGGAAGTTTGAGGAATTTTTATTCAAGAGGTGAAGGGAAAGCGTTCGTGGGAACATGTAAGAACAAAAAGATGTCAGGATAATGTGTGAGGACAAACGGTGAGGATGTGACTAACGTGAGGATGACATTTCATTGAGTTGGAATACTGATGAAGAGTGAGAATGAAATGAGGAATTTTGTTTGTGAGGACTGAGGAATGAGTTGGGTTAAAGTGAGGATTTACTGAGTGAGGTTGGGGAGAGATGAGGAAAAGTCAGGATGAAGCGATGTGAGAACAAAGTGGTGAGGTGAAATGAGGATAAGGAGGACAGGGATATGAAGTAGGGGTGAAGGGAAGATAATGAAAGATGAGGACGAAGTAAAGATTGAGTGGATGAGGATTCAGGATGAAGAATATAGATGAAGTGAGAATAAATGAGGATGAAGAGATAGTAAAGTGAGGAGTAAGGAGGTTGGGTAAGGATGAGGGAGGTGAGTAAATGTAGATAAAAACTCATGGTGAAGTCAGAACCAGTCAGGGTAGAGGGAGGATGAGGATAAGGATGAAGAGTCAGGGTGAAGTGAGGATGAGGCAGGTGTGTGAGTGAGGTAGAGTGAGGATGAGGAAAAGGATGAAGATTCGGGATAAAGTGTGGGTGATGGTTTGCAGTGAAGTGAGGATGTGGGTGAGTGAGCAAGGCTTTGGATTGAGGTTGAACGAGGATGAGAAATGAGAGGAATGACAAAGAGTCAGGATGAAGTGAGGATGAGGCACGTGTGTGAATGAGGCGGCTGTGAGGATGAGCAACGAGGATAAAGTCTCAGGATGAATTGAGGCTGAATGTGGATAAGGATTTGCAGTGACGTGAGGGGGAGGAAGGTGAGGGAGTGAGGTTGAACGAGAATGATGCATGAGGATGAAGAGTCAGGTTGAATTGAGGATGACTTAAGTGAGTGAGCAAGGATTAGGAGTGAGGTAGCATGAGGATGAGAAATGAGGATAAAGTCTCAGGATGAAATGAGGCTGAATATGAAGAAGGATTTGCAGTGGCGTGAGGATGAGGAAGGTGAGGGAGTGAGGTTAAATGAGGATGAAGATGAAGTGAGGATGACCTGGGTAAGTAAGTGAGGATTAGGACTAAGTTTAAGTGAGGATGAGGAATGAGGATGTAGTGAGAATAATGCTGTATAAGGATTTGCCGTGAATTGAGGATGAGGCAGGGGATTAAGCGAGGATTAGGACCGAGGATGAGGAACGAGGAGAGAGTCAGGATGAAATGAGGATGAGGGAATGAGGATGTGAGCAAGAATTACAAGTGTGGATGAAGATTTACAGTGAAGTGAGGATGGATTAGGAGTGAGGTTACGTGAGGATAAAGAACGAAATGAAGCCAATGAGTCTGAGTGAAATGAGGATGAGGAACGTTGTTGGTTTTAAGGAGTCAGGTGTAACACACAGGTAAAACACAATCAGCTGTGAGGATAAAGAGTGGTGATGAGGTTGGGGGAATGAAGAAAACGTGTAGGGATGAAGAGTTGGGATGAAGTGAGGATGAGGATGGTAGATGGTGGATGAAGTCTGTCACTCTGGTCCTTTGGACTGAAACAGTAGTACCCGTCAGGTGCAGTAGTTTAACACAACGTGACAAAAAGCCGCACCACAAATGATTTATTAGTTGTTTATTTTGCTCCTAACCTTCCTCGGGGCCAGAAATAAATAATTCCCCAACGGCGTGTCTTCAGTCCATTAATTCTAGTCAAAATCCTGTCCAGCTCATGTGGCATTCAACCAGAGAGCTGAGCATGAAATCCAGGTTCCAATCCAGAGGCCTTCAGTAGGGTCCAAAAGAATACTGTTAGCTGTTGGATAAATGGTTATTATAAAACTGAAATATATATGAAATATAAAAGGTAGTTTTTGAAATAAAAATAAAAATTCAAGATATGTTTTATTGCAGATTAACCAAAATTGTCAATTAAATACTGCAAACAAAATCAATAAAAAATCATTTTTAGTTCACTAATACCTATAATTCTTAACTATGTAACTTGAACCTATTTCTCGGAATTTTACAGGGTGTTCGAAATGCTTCACTGAATCTGAATAAACTGTTAACACACCAATTTCTATGAAGTGGTGACACACACACACACACTTCGAAGACAAGGTGTTAACTGTTGGCATCTTTTAACACATGATACACATGACTTTCGGCCAATAAAAACACACCGTTTAGAACTGCAGACTGTCAAAGAAGTAATATCAAAGTCAAATATTTCACGTTTAAAAGTAAAAAAAAAAAAAAAAGTTACTGTGCAGAAGATAATATTAAAGCACAAAACACAACTAGGGTGCTTAAAAAAAAAAGTAGAATGTCTCACTTTTCATTTCTGTATATACAAACTGAAACGTTTAATAAAGAAATGCTGGTCTTTGGAGTAACACTGGAAACTGCACTTCATAAAGCATATAAACAACAAAAAAATCTATTAATATATATATATATATATATATATTAGATCAGTTCAGTTTACATTTGAAATTCAGTTTTATTTTTGGATTAATGTTCAGTGTACATTTCAAGTTCAACTTATTTGTGTAGATCACTTGTAGTTTACATGTAAAATTCAGTTTATTTTTACATCACTTTCAGATTACATTTGAAATTCAATTTATTTTTACATCACTTTCGGTTAACATTTGAAATTCATCTTATTTTTACATCACTTTCAGTTTACATTTGAAATTCAGTTTATTTTTTTTTACATCACTTTCAGATTACATTTGAAATTCAGTTTATTTTTTACATCACTTTCAGTTTACATTTGAAATTCAGTTTATTTTTTACATCACTTTCAATTTACATTTGAAATTCAGTTTATTTTTTACATCACTTTCAGTTTACATTTGAAATTCAGTTTATTTTTTACATAACTTTCAGTTTACATTTGAAATTCAGTTTATTTTTTACATTACTTTCAGTTTACATTTGAAATTCAGTTTATTTTTTTACATCACTTTCAGTTTACATTTGAAATTCAGTTTATTTTTTTACATCACTTTCAGTTTACATTTGAAATTCAGTTTATTTTTTACATCACTTTCAGTTTACATTTGAAATTCAGTTTATTTTTTTTTTTACATCACTTTCAGATTACATTTGAAATTCAGTTTATTTTTTAAAATCCATTTTCAGTCTACATTTGAAGTTCAGCTTATTTGTTTAGATCCCTTTCCGTTTACATTTCAACTTCAGGTTCTTTTTTTCAAATTCATTTTTCGGTTTACATTCGAAATCTGGTTTATTAATTGCGCCATAGTACATTATATCACATCCTTGCATTGACTGATCGATTTATGAATTAAAATGAATAATGTGCAGTTACAAGTGAAGAACTTTGTGTAGCTGAACTTAGAGAATAGTACAAAAAAGGTGGATTTATGGTATATTTTATACGTTTATTTTGGGAAAAAAAGAGATTTCTTTAGTAGATTAAGTTTTGGTTTCTGGTAACTATGACTGCTAATTGTTTCAGTGACTGAGCTATTCATTCTGGGACGCCCTAAATATTAGTAATAAATCATGCGGCGTTTGATAAAAAAAAATAATAATTAAAAAAAATACAAAAATACAGTTCTCGGTACACAGGACTTACTGTATATTCAAGCATTTTTTAATTTCATGACAGTTTCTCGGACAGCTAAAAATGGCTTGTCTCAGTTTTAAATAATGTATTCTTGAATAATTAATATCAACTGAGCACAATTTTCTATTAGTTTTTGATAAATGATGAAATAAAACAGCTCTTGGCAGTGGACTCAGACTTTTGGATTCGACACTATTACTTCAGGTTCTTGAACACTGCATGGCGTTATAGAGCATATGGAGGCCTTTTTTTTTTTTTTTGCATACAATCTCTCTCTTTTTTGAAGGCTGCAAGACAAAATGATGCTTTTTTTAAAAATAAATAAATAAATAAATAAAAATCTAATGGCACAGATACAGTCCGCTAACATTAAATACTGATAAAGAAAAGGCCCAGGCTCACCAGAATTACGGGTTTTATGTATTTATAGCTTTGAGGATGGTCTGGTGCATAATTAACTGGCTGTGGATTGAAGCTCGAATGCAACATTGTGTTTACTACGGCTCAAGTACACTTCAACTTATAAACAGCACGCATATATAATGTACTGCCTCCCTATTATTAATTATGGAAATAACGCAGCAGAAGCGCATCCCAAATCCATTACTGTAGGAAGCTAGACTTGTCTCAATAAATCAGCATCTACAATCAAAAGTGAAATAATTTTTTATGCATAATGTATGTGCTTGTTGCCACAACAGCTGTTCATTATGCATAGTAATGCATTCGGGGTAGTTTTTTAAAAACTTCAAACCTATAAAATAATCATAATGAATGCTTCATTATGGGGCAACTGAGAAGACAGGAAACGCAGTTTACCATACATCGCATCTTTTACTGTTCTTTGTGCATTTTTATTGGCGTGACAATTTCACAAGTTTTAAATAGTGCTGGAAGTGATGATGAACAGCCTGCGGGCATGTTTTAAATGAATTGTGGAGGGTTTTTAAATGAGGTATCGAGACACAGCCAGATGTGAGATGATTATCTGATGTCAACACTAAGTGCCAGTATAACCAAGGGTATTACACACCGAGGGGAAAGAGGGGCAAGACTTCAGATATTTTGATGGTCAGTGGTGTGATGGTGAGCTCTGATTATTATTATTGTCATTATTATGGGCAAAGCTAGCACATGCTACGTTATAGAGTCCCCTCTGATACTGTCGGAACGGCAAGGCCGGTTCTTTTGTTTGTGATATACAACAAATACATTCGGGTTTGAGATGAAAACATGGATACGAGACGAGAGTTTAGGATTTCAGCTTTTATTTCCTGTCGTTCATTGCTCCATCTCTACCTAAAGAGAGCGATGCGGCAGCGCTTTAGTCCTTTAATCTGTCCACCTTGTCATCTGTACACTCTAGGGGGCAGTGGTAGCTCAGTGGTTAAGACTTCTTACCAGAAGGATGTGAGTTCAAATCCCAGCAAGGCAAGGCCCTTAACCCTCAGCTGTGTAGTTGTACAATATAAATGAGATAAATGTAAGTCGTTCTGGATAAGGGCGTCCGCCAAATGTCCTAAACGTAAATATAAAATCACACTCGTAATCTCATAGAATGCTATCTGCATCACATAACTGGAAGACTGAGTCCAGCGTTTGGACAGATGTCTCCAGTACATCTACGTGGGATTTCTCATTAATATGACATTGAACGTCGGCGGAAAATGGTGAGCGAGATAAGAAGTTCTTACTCATTTTATTTTAGGTTTTAGAGAACACCGAAACCTCACCATTATTCCTTAGGTTTGAAATAGTTTAAATTATTTTTCTCCTATTAAACACCATTGTAACTGTGACATCAGTGTGGCACACGATATCTAATTTCTCACAGATAGATAGATAGATAGATAGATAGATAGAAAATTGTTTAGAATACAGGAATAACAAAAATACTGCATTAAGCAACAGAATCACTAAACACCTCACAAATACTCACATTTTAGGTCTTTTAAAGTGCACCTATTATGTTTTTTTTAGATATTACCTTTCATGTAGTGTGTTATCGAGTTGTTTGTGGTTTTTGCGAAGTTTCAAAAATCAAAGCGCACGACAAACGGAGTTACTGACTCCCAAAAGAAGGAACCGATTCCGAACGGCTGAATCGAGTCGTTAGTGATTCCAGACTTTACTTCCTGTACTAACCTACGTAGGTTTGTAACACAAAGCCCCGCCTCTCGTCTTCATCGCCTGCTCGCTGACAGGCGGAGCTGAAACTCGTTACGGTAGTGGGCGTTTCCTTTTTGAAACACGCTGACAGCGGTAGACCAATCACAACACACTGAGAATCTGACCAATCCGAGCAGAGTATGCTCTCTGAAAGGAGGAGTTTAGAAGGAATCCTTTAGGAACGGAACATTGAACGAGTCGTTTGTGACACTGGGGGGGGGGGGGGGAGGGTAACGCTGCAGTTTAAATTATGAGCACGTTAAAGTGTTTTTTGATCTCGGATGCATGTAAATTTATCGTATGAGACCTTTAAAACAAAATTAGGCACGTTTCAAAATCATAATAGGTGCTCTTAAAGGTCCTTTAAGGTTGCTCAATCTCAATTACTTGCCAAGACGTTGTTGCGATGAAGTTTTTCGACGTGGCCAACCTAAAGAGCGGTTTTTAAAAAAAGGATGACATTTCAATTTCTAAGAAGCAAAGTGTGAACTTAATGAATATGTATAAGTATGTGTACATATGTAAAAGTCTTAAATGTGTAGAAACAGAAGCTAATTCATAGGAAAAACAATAGCTAAGAGGTAGCATTTACTAGCCCTGCTAATAAACAATTCAGCTAGCATGATGCAAACTTATCCTGCTAATCAGTCCTCACTTGCTAGCATAGACGTAGCAGGATTTTAAGCAGTATCGCTACTTCAATTATCTTCAAGTTCTTTACTTCCTGTCATTTTGTTAGCAGGAAGAGGTTACTTATGACTTAGACACCTAAATAATAAAGGACAAGCAAAGGTCATTAGGTGCTAGCAAAGATCACAGCGTGTGGAGGTAATTTTCTGATGAATAGCTACACGATTCTTTTCATTTTCCTCACAAGTTCCTGTGTCCTTGTCGTCACCTGTCTCTGGCTGGCTTCAAATGAAGACAAACTGGCCTGGGAGGTAGATTTAATTTCTTCATGTGCCTTGATGCTCAAACGAGAGCCAAGCCGGCAACAATGTGGCATCTGAATGCAATAATCTCAAATTAAGTCATCCATAATTCAAGGCTTGTCATGAAGATGAATTAATAATTCAATAGATAAATAATTTACAAAATAATCAAATAAATAAGTAATGACACGCCATAAATAACCCAGCGGATCAGATCGTTCGGCGAGGAGACCTCGTGCTAGAATCAAAAGCTGTTTCTAGCTTAAAATGTTCTGAAACACAAACGACCCGTCCATGATGTTTACTTCAAAATAGATATATTAGAGGACAGAAGATGAGAGTGGAGACATATTTATCTCTCTACGCTTCATATAATCCTTCTGTTTATCCTATAATCGTATGAGTTAGTGGCTCGGTATGGCATGCACTGGTACCTTCCCAGGTCATGCTGTTTTCTCTCTCTCCCTCTCTCTCACTCACACACACACACACACACACACTAGGTTTGTGTCTTGCCCTTTGAGAGAGAGCGCGAGGTCAGAATGAGACTATGCGTGCCAGCGGTGCCAACGCTGCCCCAGTTCCCCTCCCCTGGGCCTCCAGAAACCATCTGGCTGCCGTTCCTGCCACACACACACACACACACACACATGCACACACACACACACACAACCCAACATAGCTGTCAGATGCCATCTCAACCCACAATGCATTACCGAGCGTATACCTGTGCTACAGAGCATAAAAATAGCAAATATTATTAATGAAATAATCTTTTTTTTTTTCTTTTCTTTTTTTTTTAAATGCAATTGACGGAAAGACGGTTGTTTTGTTAGATTAATGTTAGGGAGGGGTGAGATTAATAATTGAAATGAAACCCAAAATGCTTATACGTTGCCTGGGGGCGCTACTGGAGAGCCGTCGACCAATCAGAAGTGTTTACACGCACTGTATAAGCGCCAAACCTCATTGGCTCTGGTTTAAATCTGGTTTAAATCACATGACACAAAGATTAATTAAAAAAAATTACAATGAGTATACGAGTTCCTTCAATAGCAGCCAGTCTGTGTCTGTGTGTGTGTGTGTGTGTGTGTGTGTGTGGATGTAGGAAAGCCAGAGAAATATTTATGAGCTTGCAGGACAGACAGCGCTCGAGATAAAACAGTCGAGAAATGTGCAACAGACAAAAAAACAGCCGAATGTGGAATAGTGAGGGAGCGTAATGAAGCCAGCTGGGCCTGATCCAGCCAAGCAGAGGAGCAGCGATGAGGAGGAGGAGGAGGAGGAGGAGGAGGAGGGGAACGATTGATAGAAGAGGAGGAGAGGAGAAGAGAGAAGAGAAGAGGACAGACAGACGAAGACATGAAGGATGTATGGCTGTTCAGCCTGCTGTATTGTATCAGGACGCAGCAGTAGGTTGACTTCGTCCAAACTCGAGGAAAAGCCGCTCCATGCCAAGCGCTCGGCATCTGCTAATCACGCCGCAATTACTAGCCTAATAGATGCTTCTTCTTCTTTTTGTTTTTTTTTTTTTCCTCGTTGCTGTTTTCCACCCAAATCCGCCATGTTGTGAGGACACATTCACAAGCCGGTGGTGAAGAGGACATGGCGACGGCAGATCCTCCCGTTTAAAGGATCGGCGCTTGCTAAAAGCAGAAGAAATGTTGAATTTTAAAAGTCCACTCCGTTAGCAACACGTTCTCCGTTATATAAAGTAGAATTAGCTGGATCATTGTAAAGGTGTTGCATTATGTAAACAAATAGGTAAAACAGCTGATGTACAGTAATGTACGTGAATAAATAATACGCTTTTCGAAATCATGGAAATATCAGAGTTTTTAAAAATGAGCACAAACTGACTGAAAGATGAACTGATGTTCAAATTCTGTACTTATTCTGAGAAATTGTTAACATTTTTATAAGTACATGTTTTTGTGTAAAAAAAAAAAAACATTTAAAAAAAAACAACCCCAAACAGAACACGTACAGTATCACGTAACGTTAAATAAAGTTAAATAAAGTAAACAACAGTTATTTGTTTTGTAATGCGGCTCTACTGTAGTGCTGGGAAATTATTCACCAACCTATTATTATTACTGATAAACCTATTATTATATACTGTTTTGAGGAGCCCGCTGTGTGGTTATTCTCAGGTGGTGATGAGGATATAGCTGCTGTCTGGTTTTTGTTCCTTGTAAAGCTCGGTTTAAGGCATGGTGGCTTTTTGAAAGGGAACGAGCGGCAGGAAAGTGTCCCAGGACTCGCAATACGTTTGATCTTTTTTCTTGTAAATCGGAAACGTACGCACGCGTTTACAAACATCAAACCACGCCTCGAAAAACTACTGTTTATACCAAGTGTATAGACTTCATGATAGATAGATAGACTGACAGACAGACTGAGAGATAGATAGATAGATAGATAGATAGATAGATAGATAGATAGACAGATAGATAGATAGATAGATAGACAGACAGACTGAGAGACAGATAGATAGATAGATAGATAGATAGATAGATAGATAGACAGAGATAGATAGATAGATAGATAGACAGACAGACTGAGAGACAGATAGATAGACAGACTGACTGAGACATAGATAGATAGACAGACAGACTGAGAGATAGATAGATAGATAGATAGATAGAGAGATAGATAGATAGATAGACAGACTGACAGACAGACTGAGAGATAGATAGATAGACAGACAGACTGAGAGATAGATAGATAGATAGATAGATAGATAGACAGACTGAGAGATATATAGATAGATAGATAGATAGATAGATAGATAGACTGACAGACAGACAGACTGATAGATAGATAGATAGATAGATAGATAGACTGACAGACAGACTGAGAGATAGATAGATAGATAGATAGACAGACAGACAGACTGAGAGATAGATAGATAGACTGACAGACAGACAGACTGATAGATAGATAGATAGATAGATAGATAGATAGACTGACAGACAGACTGAGAGATAGATAGATAGATAGATAGATAGACAGACAGACAGACTGAGAGATAGATAGATAGATAGATAGACTGACAGACAGACAGACTGATAGATAGATAGATAGATAGATAGATAGATAGATAGATAGATAGATAGATAGACAGACTGAGAGATAGATAGATAGATAGATAGATAGATAGACTGACAGACAGACAGACTGATAGATAGATAGATAGATAGATAGATAGATAGATAGATAGATAGATAGACTGACAGACAGACTGAGAGATAGATAGATAGATAGATAGATAGACAGACTGAGAGATATATAGATAGATAGACTGATAGATAGATAGATAGATAGACTGACAGACAGACTGATAGATAGATAGATAGATAGATAGATAGACTGACAGACAGACTGAGAGATAGATAGATAGATAGATAGATAGACAGACTGAGAGATATATAGATAGATAGACTGATAGATAGATAGATAGATAGATAGACTGACAGACAGACTGATAGATAGATAGATAGATAGACTGATAGATAGATAGATAGATAGATAGACTGACAGACAGACTGATAGATAGATAGATAGATAGATAGATAGATAGACTGACAGACAGACTGAGAGATAGATAGATAGATAGATAGACAGACAGACAGACTGATAGAGAGATAGATAGATAGATAGATAGACAGACAGACAGACTGAGAGATAGATAGATAGATAGAGATAGATAGATAGATAGATAGATAGATGCTTTATAACAGTAAGAGTTAAAAATTAAGTTTTCCTAGATATTCAAGTACAAAGGAAGTTACTATTTGCCATTTCTTGGGAAAACGACGTGTCTTTTTATCGTCGAGAAAGAGAAAACGAAGCGGCTGATGAGAGAACTATTTACAGTTTATAGCTGCTATAATGCAAGTGTTTGACAACATTAGATGTAACTGTAAATGGATATAAAAAAAAGTGTCATTCTTTAAAAATGAGAATTGTTAGTGTTGGTAAGACAATGAAAGCACGATATGTTTTGTAACAGTACCTCGGGCCACATCACACCACCCTGTTGCTGATTTTTTTCCCAGGGTTAGGGTTAGAATGACAAAATTTCTAAATTAAACATTAGCATTTCTCATTTGCATAACGCTTAAATCCGCACAGCTGAATTATGTCACACAGCCCCGCCCAGTTTGCTTATGCAATGCTCCATTTATGTAAATCTCCACCTTTGTCATAATACATTCATGAGGTACTATACACATTGTGCTAATTATTTATGAGAATGCACTGCACGTTCTAGCTATCTTTATTATGTATTATGAATTGTTAGCATGATATATCATCAGTAGTATTCAGAACACATTATAACACCAACCACCTTTGTATAGACCCCTTCGGTGCTCGTAGCCGAGTAGCCTAGCAACTTGATGCTGCTTGGTTATAATTCGACGGAAGAATCTATCAAGAATTTTATTTTGGAATCAGACTGAATTCAGCTAAAATGTGTGTATGAGCAGTTACTATAGAAACAATAACGTATCAGAACGAGTGCATTAATATTAACCTATCGTCCCTGTTACAGCCGGAACTACTTGTACTTTTATACGAGAATAGCACACACTTTCTGAACCTCTGGCCAATCAGATTCAAGCATTCAAACACACTGTAATATGAATGCTTATAATGCATAATACATTCTGCTAACCAGTTATAAATGCATTATAAACATTACTATATACCATCATGTCTTTTCATAAATATTTATAACCATGTACCTTATTAATGTAAGGTTTTTCCAGGTTAGGAATGTATTCATAGGTCATTATACATAATGTTTGTACAATGCCTCTGATAGATTTCCCCTCTTTTCTCAGCTTCAAAATGCCTTGCTTTTCTCCCATAGACAGCTCTCTGATCTTCACCTTGTCTTATCCTTTTTAACAACAAATGCAGTTTTCACAGGTGAAACTGAGGGATAAAACCAAGACTAGATGTCCAGAGCTATTTATTATTTAAAACAACCAATCTAACAGGATACACCTGGGTAACAAGAAGGTGTGGCTTAGACCGAATGAGGTGTAGTCTAGAATGAAGGAGGTGTGGCCTAGAGTGAATGAGGTGTGACCTAGAGTGAATGAGGTGTGGCCTGGTGTAAAGGAGGTGTGGCTTAGATTGAATGAGGTGTAGTCTCGAATAAAGGATGTGTGGCCTAGGGTGAATGAGGTGTGGCCTAAAGTAAAGGAGGTGAGGCTTAGAGTGAATGAGTTGTAGTCTAGAATGAAGGAGGTATGGCCTCAAATGAATGAGGTGTAGTCTAGAATTAAGGAGGTGTGGCCTTAAGTAAAGGAGGTGAGGCTTAGAGTGAATGAGTTGTAGTCTAGAATGAAGGAATTGTGGCCTAGTGTCTATGAGGCGTGGCCTAATGTAAAGGGGGTGTGGCTTATAGTGAATGAGGTGTAGTCTAGAATGAAGGAGGTGTGGCCTAGAGTGAATGAGGTGTGACCTAGAGTGAATGAGGTGTGGCCTGGTGTAAAGGAGGTGTGGCTTAGATTGAATGAGGTATAGTCTCGAATAAAGGAGGTGTGGCCTATGGTGAATGAGGTGTGGCCTAGAGTAAAGGAGGTGAGGCTTAGAGCGAATGAGTTGTAGTCTAGAATGAAGGAGGTGTGGCCTCAAATGAATGAGGTGTAGTCTAGAATTAAGGAGGTGTGGCCTAAAGTAAAGGAGGTGAGGCTTAGAGTGAATGAGTTGTAGTATAGAATGAAGGTATTGTGGCCTAGAGTCTATGAGGTGTGACCTAATGTAAAGGGGGTGTGGCTTATAGTGAATGAGGTGTAGTCTAGAATGAAGGAGGTGTGGCCTAGAGTGAATGAGGTGTGACCTAGAGTGAATGAGGTGTGGCCTGGTGCAAAGGAGGTGTGGCTTAGATTGAATGAGGTGTAGTCTCGAATAAAGGAGGTGTGGCCTAGGGTGAATGAGGTGTGGCCTAGAGTAAAGGAGGTGAGGCTTAGAGCGAATGAGTTGTAGTCTAGAATGAAGGAGGTGTGGCCTCAAATGAATGAGGTGTTGTCTAGAATTAAGGAGGTGTGGCCCAAAGTAAAGGAGGTGAGGCTTAGAGTGAATGAGTTGTAGTCTAGAATGAAGGAATTGTGGCCTAGTGTCTATGAGGTGTGGCCTAATGTAAAGGGGGTGTGGCTTATAGTGAATGAGGTGTAGTCTAGAATGAAGAATGCATGGCAAGAACATCACCTGTCAGTCACACGTTCCAATATTTCTGCTCATCTACAATTAGGTTGATACAAAATGTGCTGTGCTCTATATCGTTTCACATGTGTACATATAAATACCAGGAAATCAAATCTGAAATACTAAACTCTCTTCTCATATTCATGTTTTGACCTCAAACCCAAAATGTCTTCAGTCTACAGCGAAAAAACAAACGAATTGAGGATTGAAGTTCGATTCCAGACTTCCTGTAGTGCACGTTAACACCCTGCAATTATTGCTGAAGGTGATGTGATGGGAAATATTGTCCAAACTCATCAGCTGGCTCCATTTTCCTTCCAACTTCCAAGAGGTCTAGATTCCACCTCCATCCTAAACCTGCTTTCTTGATGCATTCCATCAACTCTGCATATTTAGGGCTACAATGTAAACAATCCAAGACCAGAACCATACACACCTTTAATACATGCTTAGAGAAAAGCATGATAGTATGAGATGTAAAAAAACAAAAAAAACAACAACAACAAAAAAAAAAACCACGGGCTTGGCATTTATGTCTTAGCCGCAATTTCATCTCATTATTCTTTTATTATTTAGGAAAATGGTGCCAGATCATTTCCATTGTTTATCTGCTCGAGCTCATTTGGAGGAGACGAAGGCCAAAATGTTCATAATGTAAACGCTTCGCTCACTTGGCAAAAGTTATCAGTCGAGGTCTCGCGTGGGCCGAAGAGGCAGCGCTTAAAAAACGGCTCTCGAAAGATGTCGCAAATTGAAAAATTTGATTTCCCAGAGCCACAGTAGGTTTCGGAAGTACACGGTTACGACGGTTTATTAGCCGCCTGTGTGCTTGAGTCAACGGCGCAGAATTCGTGACAAAGGAAAACGCTGTAGAATATAAATAAAAAAACGAGAGAATGTGGGAAAAAAAGGAGGAGAAGATTGCAATCACATTAGCGTTGAGTGAAAAGTACCGCTCTCCTGTACGAGGGATTTGTCACACACTGTACTGTATGTAATCAACATTTTCGCCCAATTTGCTGCAGCAAAGAGAATTTTGTTTTTTTTAAATTAACAGTCAGTTAACTAGCTTTTCGAACACTTCTCGTTCGTTTGGACTTTCACATTAATGATTTAAACATTTTTACATAATTTATTTCAAGCTGTCAACTACAAACATTTATTACACAAACATATGCATTTATTTCATGACAGCAGCATCGCCTTGACATTTTATAGTAAATCTTTGTAACGTTATATAAACTTTCTAAATCTTAGTTTTATCTCTCTTTTCTCCCTTTCTTTCTTCTTTCATGTTTTTTATTTTTTTTTTTATTTTTTTTTTTTTACTGTAGGACCCTGAGTTGAACTACCAAAATTTATTTATTTATTTGTTTGTTTGTTTGTTTGTTTATTTATTCCTCTACCGCTGCCTTCCTTTCGTTCTTCCTTACATTCTTTCTACTCCTCTTTCTCCTTTGTTTAATCAGTATCTATCATTTTCCATCATTTGCTTTTTCATTCATCCATCCATCCATCCATCTAACCCTTTTCTATTTTATCATATACAGATGACTGAAAATGAATCAATTATTAATTTTTTTTCCTCTTGTTCCCTCTTTCCTCTTCTTATTTTTTCCTCACTTGTTTTTTTTCTGTTCTGTCTTCCTTTTTTTTCTCCTTCTCCCATAGTTTCCCCTCTTTCTTCTTTCTTTTCCCTCCCAGTTTTCCCTTCTTTCTTTTGTTCTTTCTTTCTTTCTTTCCCTTCTTCTCTTTATTTCTTTCCCCCATTCTCATTTACCTCTTTGCTTTTCCCATCTGCCCTTCTTTCTTCCTTAGTACTATATTTTGTTTGTTCATTCGTTCGTTCTTTATTTCCCCTCTTCCTTCTTCCTTCTTACCTTTCCCCTCATCCTCCTTTGTCGCTTTTCTTTTCCCCTCTGCCTTTCTTTCTTTCTTAGTCTTTCGTTCTTTCTTTCCCACACTTTCTTTCTTTCATTCTTTCTCTCTTATTTTGCCTATTTCTATTGCTCTGTCCTTCTCACGTGTTTTTTTCTTCTTCTTTTTGTCTCTTTTTTCTTCTTTCTTTTTCCCATTTGTCTTTTTTCTTTCTTTTCAGCTCTGCCCTTCTTTCTTTCTTACTCTTTTCTTTCTTTCTTTCTTTCTCTCTCTCTCTCTCTCACACACACACACTTTCTCTCCCGCCCACCCCCCACACCCCTTCATCTAATCTTTTCCCTTTCTTTCATTCATTCTTACTTTCCTTCTTTCCTCCTTTCTCACGGTTATTCCTCCTTCGATACTTCGTCCTCTCGTTTAAATGACCTGTAGGGTCCCCTCCACTAACTCGTTTTCGTTCTTTGCCTCCAATTGTATTTTTTTTTCCCCTATTCTCCCCCTTTCATTTCTTTTCTTCCTGTAGGCTCCCGAGTCTGTTTACCAAGAAGAATTCCTATTACACGGTTTATAAATAAACCGTTGATTTTTACTATTCAGGAATGTATTATTTAAGAGGGAGATGAATCAATTATTTAACGTCTTCTCATCTCTGCGTGTTTCACTCAATAACAGCAGACCTGATGTTTGATTAATATAACGTGACAACTTTGCATATTTTTTTTAAAACAGCTACATCGATGTATTTGGTAAATTGCTTTCATCTGAAGATACGTCCAATCCAAACACTGGCTCTGTAGCAGGTTTTTGAACTCAACACCTTCCAGGAAGCCCCGAGTAACCCCGTCCAGGGCGTCCCCGAGATCCCTGGGATAGGCTCCGGGCTCCCTGCGACCCTGTGTAGGATAAACTGTATGGAAAGCAGACGGATGGAGTACAAGTAAATGAGCACAGTGTCAAACCGATATTTGTGCATCCCTAGTAGAAATACCACTTATGTCCCAGGACCATGCCGACAGTCACTTAAGACATCTTGTAGATGATGGAGCAGTAATTAAATAAAGAATCTCGCTTATTAATGCTTTTCAAAACATCAGAAAGATTCCCCAGAACCTCTTTTCACCTCTCACAGGGTTCCCTCGATCTCATCTTGTCTGTGCTTCCGTGAGCTAATTGACGCTCGCTCTCTGGTGGGAATCTGATGGGTCATTACAGCATGCGAGGGGTGATGGGATACGTATCCCGCCGCTGACTCACCGACGAGGCTCCCGCGGAGTTCATTTCAATCACAGGAAAAGCAATACGCACCTTCACAGCCCGTTAAGAATGCATTTAGCAGTTATCCACGCACTTAATTATTCAAACGCTACACTGATGTAAATGAGTGCAAACATGACAGGATTAAATATCAGGGCGGCGGGAACAATAGGGGCTCGAGGAAAGGGCTCGAGACGACTGGAGGATGACGGAGAGAGATTCCCACGGCAGCTCGACAACCCGCGTTAGCGTTTGTGGCAGAGGAGACTTCTTTGCTGATTGAAAACGAAAGCGAGAACACGTCCTTTAAGATGTTTTCCTGGGAGAACTGAAAAATCCATGCAAAAGACAGAAACACGCTCTTGTGCCAGGTTTCAATACTGGTAACATGCCCTTGTCCCTCACCATTTCCCCTTAACGGAATCCCTGACACTTCAAGACAAGTGTAAGACAAATTAATAATACGTTCACTGGCCACTTTATTAGGTTCAGCTCTACACTTGCTTTATCCAATCAGCAGATAACAGAAGAAGACCACATGATGGGTTTTTTTTTTTCTAATCTTCAGTTTCTGTTTCGGTTCTTGGCTGACGGGACACCATGTTCCACAAACGACGTGATTTCTGCTGTTGTAGCCCATCCCCCTCGACGTGTCATGCATTCTGAGATGCTTTTCTGTGCACCACGGATGTACAGAGTGATTATTTGAGATAGCCTTCCTGTCAGCTCAAACCAGTTTCCATTCTCCTCTGAACTCTCTCATAATAATCCAATCTCATAATAATTACATACAGTAGCCTACTGTGCAAAAATGTAGGCGCCCTATGCTGTTATATCTTATTAGGTATATGTTATGATACCACAGTGCTGGTGAATTCTCTATTCTGTTTGGCCCGAAAGTGTTGGTTAATTTATTTATTTTTGTTTTATTTTTTTGAATACAGGTTTAATAGAATGCATCGTTTGTTCTGATATGTTTTTCATTTCGATCGTAACTTGTAGGGAGAACACTTTATACAAATGGATTATAAACAGATTTTTTTTTTTTGGTGACGTGTTTAACATTTCTGAAAGGAGTCTTCAGCGTGAGCACTTGGTAACAGTCAGAGGTAAAGCTATAGCTAAAGCTTGTGCCACGGAAGAGTCTCCAGGACAGAGGAGTTCGTATTGTGCAGTTTCTCAGTAACGTGACGAGCTGAGAGAAAAACAAGAACGGCTGGCGAGGGAATGTTGTTTATACAGTAGCTTCTATAACAAGGTGATATCTTTGGTATAAAAGGAACTATTTCTGCTTAGTTTGCATCAATTTAAAGATACGATACTTTATTGTTGTTTCTCTCTTTTTGTTCCAAATCACTCACTCTTTATGAATGCCAAGTTACACGCCAAAGACCTAGAAGATTTACAGCAAACGAAACCAGTGTGAGAACAATGTGCAAAAATGAGAATGTTTCCGTACAGACAGGCCCACAAAAGACGACGACGCTGACATACATCGTCTGTGGATCATGAATGTGTGTGTATGTGTGTGTGTGTGTGTGTGTGTGTGTTCCTGAGCATATCCACACTGTTAAAACCAGAATCTCTATTTGCAAGGCAGGCCTTAGGGAGGAAGACGAGGGTCAGCGCTGTCCGAGAGTTCGACCTCGGAGACACACTCCACGGCAGGATGTGTCTGTGGTGGTGTGACAGAGAGCTGGCTACTAAATCTTCCAGAGGTGCAACATCTGGAGAGATGGCACATCCAGACCAATTAAAATAAAACAAAACAAACAAAAAAACCTTCCCTTGCCCAGATGTGCATATCAATAAATTGTTTCCTTGGCTACCTATAGGTTTGTTTACCTTAAAACTGTATGTATATTCATACTGATTTGCTACTTAGCTAGCAAACTAGTTAGCAGACTAACTAACGGATTAGTTAGCAAGTTATTTAGCTCTTAGCCAAGAGCAAGTTAATTCCTCAATTCGTGAAGGAGACCTACTGTTGTAGGGTTCTGCATAGAACCTTTGAAGGTTGTCCTGTAGGGTTTTGACATTTCCACTAGATTTAGCCATAAATTGTGGCCATAAAGGATGCACATGGTCAAGTGATTGTCAGCCGGTATTAAGTTGTGCCAAGAAAACATTCCCCACACCATTACATCACCCCCACCACCCTGCATGATTTTATGAATTGCACTGCTGCCACATGATTGGCTGATTAAATCACGAACAAGCAGATTTACAGGTGTTCCTAATAAAGTGGTCAGTGACTATGTACAGTACGAAGGTATTTGACTAGATAAATGTCATGAATATAAACGAAGTTATGTGTAAAAAAGTGGAATGACACGGGAAAAAAGTACTGAACACGCTAAGAAAAAGCAGTTCTCCAAGGCAGGGTAAGGAGCCAGCTGAAATCTGTAAGTAGTTAGAAAGTAATTATACCCCCTATCTGTGCAGATTAATATCAGCTGGGTTAGTAAGTTGCTGGTCTATAAAAAGGCTTTTCGTTACCAAGGTGTCACACAAGAAACATCTCATGATGGATAAAAGCAAAGAGCTCTCCCAAGACCTTCGCAACCTTATTGTTGCGAAACATATTGATGGAATCGGACAAGCCTATGAAATACTGGGAGAGTGTAGTCTGGTCAGACGAGAGCAAAACTGAACTTTTTGGCTGTCATACTACACACCATTTTTGGAGAAGAAATGGCACTGCACAGCACCCTAAAAACACTATACCAACAGTGAAGTTTGGAGGCGGAAGCATCATGGTGTGGGGCTGTTTTTCATCACATGGTACTGGCAGACTTCATATAATTGAAGGAACGATGTATGGAGCCCTTTACCGGGAGATTCTTGAGAAGAATCTGCTGCCATCCACCAGGATGATGAAGATGAGACGTGGGTGGACCTTCCAGCAGGACAACGATCCAAAGCATACAGTAAAAGAAACTCTCAATTGGTTTCAGAGAAAAAAAAAAATCAAGGTGTTAGAATGGCCCAGTCAATCACCTGACTCGAATCCAATTGAACAAGATTTAAATATGTTTAGAAGAACGGGCCAAAATCTCACCTGAATACTGCGGACTATTAATTTCTTCACACAGGAAGCGTCTTGAAGCCGTCATTACAAACGAAGGCTTCTCCACTAAGTATTAAATAAATTCCACTTAATGTGTTCAGTACTTTTTTCCCGTGTCATTCCTCTTTATTACACATAACTTCATTTATGGACCTTAATGTTTGGATTTCTTTATATGTGCGGATTTCTTGAGTTACTACTAAAGTCTGGTGAAAATTTCATGCGAATAGCCTCATTGGAAATATATTTACTGAATAAAATGTTGACGCGTTCACTACTTACTTCACCCATTATATAATATATATATATATCATATATATAATTTTTTGCTACAGTTTTTCCAGTTCCTGAAGTGAATAGTCATGTTGACTAGAACTCCAGATCCTCTAAACACTCATGTAACAAACTTCATTTGAGCTCATGAAATAATCTTGACAAGATGAGACAAATAAGGGGAAATGGTGAAGAGAAGTCGACGAAGACGAGGGAAAAACACTCGGCTTATTGAAACAGGGCCACGGTCTCAAGCTGCCAGACAGATCTTACACCATAATGCATCTCCAGACGCATAAAAAATATTCGCCAATTTACAGCATGCAATATGTAACAATGTAAAATGTATTGCTAATTAAGTTTCCTTTATGCTAAAAAAAAAAAAAAAAAAAAAAAAACCTCAACTGTGTGGTTTATTTCCTCCCCAAATGGTCCACCATCTGGATATGGATCCGCTTAATGTTTTATATATTTATTTATTTATTTTCGCTGGCTAATACTGAAATTAGTCTAAAAATAATGCAAACCTGCATATATATATACACACACACACTGTATAAGTAATAGTTTTCAGTTGGACTCTATGTTGTCAATACTTTAATGTTTTTTGGAGCATCTTAATTAGGCCTCTGAACGGAGTGACTTGTGTTTTTTTTTTTTTCTAAAAACCTAAAACTCAATATTTATCAGGTCTCATTTATTACCAGGTTTCAATCTTTATTCTTAATTTCATAAGTAATGATTTAATTATACTTTTTAGCATTTTGATGATAATTACAATTGTACAGACTTTATTTTACCGCTTTCTTCATGTCATTTAAATTATTTCTATTTATTCTCTATTATTTTTTTTAATTACTTCAAATGAACGTGATTGTAACTGGATAAACTGGAATAGGTAGCTCAGTAACTTTTTTTTCTTGCTAATAATTAAAACATGGTTACAAACCCCAGGACCTTTAGTGGTCCGTGTAGACCACGGCTGTGTCCGAATACCCCTACTACCCTATGGCGGACGGCAGCTCACCGGTTCTTTATAAGTTGCAGGTTACATGACTTGAATCAAATGATAACTCTGTCAGTACACGATTTGGACGCAGCCCACGTCCTCAACTAAACTACATGAAGAGAGATTGTGGAACAAGCACCAGCTCTTGACCATAGATTTTGGTTGTGCAGGACAACATTAATAATGACAACAAAATTCAGCCCAAGAATTAATCACTTGCCCTATGCTATAGACTACCATCTAGTGAATTTTTAAACTAACCTCATAATAGGCAGCATCATGGTCATTCAGCATACAGCCTAGCAGCTCATTTCGAGAGGTTTTTGACATACCTTTGTTCAACTGTGTTTGATACAGGCACACCAAGAAGAGCTAATATAATTACCCAGGGTTGCCAGGTTTCAGCAAAATTCCCAGCCCAATTACATCTCAAGTATGACACGGAATTCCTGAAACTAGCCCAAAAAAAAATCAGGCACAGAAAAAGGGAGACATTTTTCTCAGCCTTTGCATAGGGGGAAAAAAAGGTCACAAAGGTGCACACACATTTCTGTTGTTATGAACATTATACACTCTATAATCCCTCTTTCCCTCTGCAAATCTTTGTCTTACAAAAAAAAAAAACGGTTCATCATAGATACAGTGTCTGCAATTTTTTTTTATGGAAAATTGTTCGATTTATCTCAAGTTATTTGCTATAAATCAATCTTGGTGGGCACACAAAGTGGTAACCTTGTCATTAACTGTCTTGTTTCCTACTCTTCCTAAATAATAATGTTCATAGAGAGGGTGCATGGGGCAACGTGATTCCTGCCCCAATGGCCCTCTGTTAGCGCTTGTTGCAGTTCCCATTTTTGAGGTTCAATAATAACTCTTATGGAGCACAATGTCTAGAAATGTGACCAAATCAATGGCTTACTGTATATCTGTAAAATAGCAACTGTTATTTATTTATTTATTTATTTTAAATGGGTCACTCAAAAGAGCTAATTAGCATTTCAATGGAATTTAAAATGTACAGAACTGTGAAAGAGGACTTTTGTTGAATGACGGTATGAGCTGCCACTGTTTAAGTGGGGAGAAACTGAGACCCTGAGGGTTCTGGGTAATTTGGCTACAAAAGCCACGTTGCTCGGAGTAGGCGTTGTTGAATACTAGATAGAACATGAGGTGGAAGTGTTGGTGTGGAACTTTTCATCAATCGTAGACTAGAGAGGTGAGAATTCATGGCAAGTTAATTAGGAAGAAAGTTGGGTTTCAGGCATGGTCTTTCTCCCAATCTTCAGTAATTGTGCAACTCCATTAAAATGCAAACTGTACCTTTTTGAAATCAAATGAAGAAAATACACAGATTCTGGAATTAAGCAGGAGCCTATTGTGCAGACTAGAACATCTGGCTCTTCAGAGCAAGGCAGTTAAAATTTTAGGCTAACTCCACCACTGTTTCCTGTGGACCAAATCTCTTTCCTCAGGGTTAAATCAGGCACTCAAGCCCTAGAATGAGGCAAGAACCGAGCCAAAACTCTAAGCCCTGATGCCCACACATCATGATGAGTTCATTATTATTATAGTCATAAAGGGTACTCTGTTTACTCCTGCCAGTTTATATGAAAAATGGGATTTAATGGTGGTTCCTTCCTTGCTATCTCAATTAGTTTTATTATTATTAATCGCAATGCAGATGAAATAAAGATTAATGTGATGAAGAGGTTGTGTCAAGAATCCAGAACTTTGCCCTCAGTGATTGTTGTTCGTTGCTTGGCCCCCAACTTGCACCCTTATTGGTCAGTAGGTAAAGTTCCTTGGTGGAAATATGACTAAATAAGATCTCTCCTTTCTCACTGTCACACACAGCAAGATGCTACTAAGTCATCTCATTTGTTCAGCTTTTCGTGCGGTTACGTTTTTACCTGAAATGTGATGTATTACAGCTCGTTTAAATCACTGCAGTGAGACAGAAAAAAGCACGGAGCACATTACACCTGCTTTAGCATCAATATGCTGGCCACCCCTTTCATTTACAACTGATTTCAAAATCCTTTTACTGCTTTTCAAAGCTCTTAATGGCTTCAGCACCTGCAAACCATCTCAAACCCCACCCCTACCCCCCTACCACCACCCCAAAAAAATCCGAATCACCTTAAACACCTTGATATTCATCCCTAGCCATCTATATACATATTATGTATTATATTAGTGCTTGTTGCTGATAATAATTTAATTATAGCATTTACTGTTTTGATTATTATTATTTTTTTTTTTTTACAATTGTATTTACTTTATTTTACGTTTTTTTTTGTGCACTTCCTATTGCATGGAGTTTGTATGTTATTTTTTATCATTATTATTTACACTTTCTAAAAACAATGAACGCAGAGCCGATTGAAACGCAGTGAATGTGTTTTCTTAAATAAAGTATCGGAAGTGACAGTAATAAATGTCAATGCGGTAGAACTTTAAACTCACGCACAAGCTCAGCGGGTCTGAGGACTCGCCTGCTTTGAGCCTTCCACTTGTAAATAAGGAAACAGTCCATGATATTTGACAAAATTTATTACATCATTTATTTAAAAAAGAAAAAAAAAAAGATTGTGTTCTACCAGTGTATATTAAAGCAAATACATTAAAAGAAGCAGGCATGGCTGGCTGGAAGTATTGGAAGTAAAATCACAAATGTAAAAGTAAAAATGAAGAGAAAGAAAGAAACAAAATGGGTAGTAGACT
Source organism: Ictalurus furcatus (assembly GCF_023375685.1). Taxonomy (NCBI): domain Eukaryota; kingdom Metazoa; phylum Chordata; class Actinopteri; order Siluriformes; family Ictaluridae; genus Ictalurus; species Ictalurus furcatus. Next base: position 18,074,058 of record NC_071277.1, on the reverse strand, counting down.
TTGATAAAATACAAGAAAGAAAGTAAGAAAGAGTGAGTATTGGTAGTAGATCTTGACATACAAGAAAGAAAGAAAGAAAGAAAGAAAGAAAGAAAGACAGAAAGCAAGAAAGAAAGAAAGCCAGAAAGAAAGAAAGAAAGAAAGAAAGAAAGAGTGAGTATTGTTAGTAGAACGAACTTGACATACAAGAAAGAAAGAAAGAAAGAAAGAAAGAAAGAAAGAAAGAAAGAAAAAGAAAGAAAGAAACAGTGAGTACTGGTAGTAGTGCTTGATGACATACAAGAAAGAAAGAAAGAAAGAAAGAAAGACAGAAAGAAAGAGTGAGTACTGGTAGTAGTGCTTGATGACATACAAGAAAGAAAGAAAGACAGAAAGAAAGAGTGAGTACTGGTAGTAGACCTTGATGACATACAATAAAGAAAGAAAGAAAGAAAGACAGAAAGCAAGAAAAAAGAAAGAAAGAAAGAAAGAAAGAAAGAAAGAGTGAGTATTGGTAGTAGACCTTGATGACATACAATAAAGAAAGAAAGAAAGAAAGAAAGAAAGACAGAAAGCAAGAAAAAAGAAAGAAAGAAAGAAAGAAAGAAAGATTGAGTATTGGTAGTAGACCTTGTTGACATACAATAAAGAAAGAAAGAAAGAAAGACAGAAAGAAAGAGTGAGTATTGGTAGTAGAACTTGACGTACAAGAAAGAAAGAAAGAAAGAAAGAAGAAAGACAGAAAGAAAGAGCGAGTATTGGTAGTAGAACTTGACATACAAGAAAGAAAGAAAGAAAGAAAGAAAGAAAGAAAGAAAGAAAGATAGAAAGAAAGAAAGAAAGAAAGACAGAAACAGTGAGTATTGGTAGTAGACCTTGATGACATACAATAAAGAAAGAAAGAAAGAAAGAAAGAAAGACAGAAAGCAAGAAAAAAAGAAAGAAAGAACGAAAGAAAGAAAGATTGAGTATTGGTAGTAGACCTTGATGACATACAATAAAGTAAGAAAGAAAGAAAGAGTGAGTATTGTTAGTAGAACGTGACACAAGAAAGAAAGAAAGAAAGAAAGAAAGAAAGAAAGAAACAGTGAGTATTGGTAGTAGAACTTGACATACAAGAAAGAAAGAAAGAAAGAAAGAAAGAAAGAAAAAGAAAGAAAGAAACAGAGTATTGGTAGTAGTGCTTGATGACATACAAGAAAGAAAGCAAGAAAGAAAGAAAGACAGAAAGAAAGAAAGAAAGAAAGAAAGATAGAAAGAAAGACAGAAAGAAAGAGTGAATATTGGTAGTAGACCTTGATGACATACAATAAAGAAAGAAAGAAAGACAGACAGAAAGCAAGAAAAAAAGAAAGAAAGAAAGAAAGACAGAAAGAAAGATTGAGTATTGGTAGTAGACCTTGATGACATACAATAAATAAATAAATAAAGAAAGAAAGACAGAAAGAAAGAAAGACAGAAAGAAAGATTGAGTATCGGTAGTAGACCTTGATGACATACAATAAATAAATAAATAAATAAAGAAAGACAGAAGGAAAGAAAGACAGAATGAAAGAGTGAGTATTGGTAGTAGAACTTGACGTACAAGAAAGAAAGAAAGAAAAAAGAAAGAAAGAAAGAAAGAGTGAGTATTATTAGTAGAACTTGACATACAAGAAAGAAAGAAAGAAAGAAAGAAAGATTCTCTCCTTCCACTCCAGGTTGACCTACATTACCTACATGTGTGTTCCTCTGACCCACTATTCTGTTTCTGCACAACATCTGCTCCATTACACACACACACACACACACACACACTCACACACACACACGCACACACACACACCACAATGCAGAGCCTGAGCACATGAAGGCAGCATAGTGCACATGTGCATGATGACACGGGCTGATAAGGGTGATCTCATGTCGTCGTCATCATCATCATCATCATCATCATCATCATCCTGTGTCACATTAATTAACACTGAAGCAACTTCATTTCTGAGCCGTCAACTTTTTCTTCAACCTGTTGGCGGTGACAGAGTCCCTATCGTGGAGGTAAATGCTGCAGCAGGTGCACACAGGCACACACACACACACACACACACACACACACACTTCCGCCCACAGTGATGAGCACCCGTCATGCACAGATGTGTCTATGTAAGGGCAGCTCGCGTGCCTCTGTGGGCCACACTGTGTCTGCACATTCACTTTTCAGGCTGTCTGGTTCCACAACCCCCCCCCCCCCTCGCGCCGCCCCCACCCACCCCCTTTTTTTAACATTTGTTTTCAGCAAAGCTCCTTGTGACGTGCCTCTTGGTGTTTTTGGGGCACACGTGGCCACGGTGCATTCTGCACACCATGATGGGCGTTTGTAAATTGACAAGAAAAACTGATAATGCCATAGCAGAGTTGTTAGAGGAGAGGGTGGCAGAGGGGAGAGGAGGGGATGAGTGGGTAGAGAGAGAGGGAGAGAGAGACAGAAAAAAGGAGAATGATTGAATAACAGTAATTAAAGCGGTTATTCGTTCGGCGAGCACCTGCACGAGGGATGATATTGCTCCTTAATTCAGCTCCGTTTAACTCCCCTCAGCCGCTGGATCTCGACTGCGCCTCATTAATCGCTGATTGGCATCGAGCTGTGGTTTTTTTTGCAGGAACAAAATGTTTACTCGGCTCTGGACTGCTTCTCAGTGCTGCTGCTGCACTGAAAGAGGAATTTTTATCCCCTCCTCCATCTTTGCACTGCATGTGCAGGGCCTCAGTTTTTGCAAATCTCATAAACCCGTATGTTATTCACAACACAACAGAGAAAACATATCAAATGTTTAAACTGAGTGAATGTACCCTTAAGGGAAAAAAAGAAGGTCATTTTGAATTTGATGGCCGCGACACGTGTCAAAAAAGTTGGGACGGGGCAAGAAAAGGCTGGAAAAGTAAGTGTTACTAAAAGAAACAGCTGGAGGTTAATTGGCAACAGGTCAGTAGCATGATTGGGTATAAAAAGAGTATCTTAGAGAGGCGGAGTCTTTCAGAAGTAATGATGGGATGGGATCTGGATGGAAGCGTATGTTGCTCTAAAACCTGTAAATACCTTTCAGCATTGGTGGTGCCTTTCCAGATTCTGTTTTTATTTACATTTTACACAGCGTCCCAACTTTTTTGGAATTGATGTTGTACATCTTTGGCTTAGAAAGAAAGAAAGAGAGAAAGAAAGAAAGAGAAAGAAAGAAAGAATTGGTGGTAGTGTGCTGATAAAATGAGAAAGAAAGAGAGAGAGAAAGAAAGAAAGAATTGGTGGTAGTGTGCTGATAAATGAGAAAAAGAAAGAAAGAAAGAAAGAAAGATTTGGTGGTAGTGTGCTGATAAAATGAGAAAAAGAAAGAAAGAAAGAAAGAAAGAAAGAAAGATTTGGTGGTAGTGTGCTGATACAATGAGAAAAAGAAAGAAAGAAAGAAAGATTTGGTGGTAGTGTGCTGATAAAATGAGAAAGAAAGAAAGAAAGAAAGAGAAAGAAAGAACGAATTGGTGGTAGTGTGCTGATGAAATGAGAAAGAAAGAAAGAAAAAAGAAAGAAAGAAAGAAAGAAAGAAAGAAAGAAATGGCGGTAGAGTGTGTTGATAAAATGAGAAAGAAAGACAGAAATAATTGTTGGTAGAGTGAATAAATAAATAAATAAATAAATAAATAAATGCATAAAATAAGGGAAGAAAGAAAGTAAAAAAATTAGTATTGGTAGTGGAGAAATAAAGAAATTAAGAATAAATAAAGAATGATAGAAGAAAGAAGTTGCACAGTTTGTTGATAAAAAAGAAGATAAAATAAGCAAGGTAAATTAAGTAAATACTCTTGGTAGACTTTGTTGAAGAAAGAAGAGGGAGAAAAAAAAGAACAAAAGAAAGAAAGAAAGGTAAACAAACAAACAAACAAACAAACACAGTGGGGTGGATTATTATCCTATTTCCCTAACAGCATGCCCCCGCTGTTTTATTCCTCTTATAACAAAGCAATTTGCCAAAATGTAATTCTTTTATTTATTAACCAATGATGTCATACTTTTTATCCATTTATAGTTACATTCAATGTTGGGGAATGTCCTCGAAACAAGTTAGTTCCTGTTCTCACTTACACTACAGTAGCTACAGTATAAACAGTCGTTCCCTCACCAGCTTCTCTCTTCTCTTTTTTTTTTTTGCTCTCTTGGAGTTATAAAGACAAAAAAACAGCGTGTCTCATTACCAAGAAACCACAAATTCCTTACTGACTGTTACAACGCACTGACACGTGAGACTCCGAAACTGTTCAACATCTCCTTACAGAAACCTTATACACCATATCCACAATCACACAGCTTTCTTCTGTGGTTAAATAACTTCTTTTTTTGGAATCAGTTTGTTAGATTTCGATGACGTGGAGCGTCTATAGTTCATGTCCCTGTGCAAGTTTGTTACTATAGAAACGATAACGCATTAGAACGAGTGCTTTAATATTAACCTCTGATTTGAATTATAGCTGCTACTACTATCAGAGCTGCTGGTGTAGAAAAGTAATCAACACCTTCTGACCAATCAGATTCGAGAATTCAGCAGCACTGTTGTGTAAACACTGTTAATGCCTCATTTAAAACAATTTTTTTTTTTTACTTACCGCCTGCAGTGTTGTTTGTCAGATCAGCAACATGTAAAAAGGATGAGGTTTATGCTATTGGAATCCAGCTGAGAGAGATAGTACCACACACACACACACACACACACACACACACACACACGTCAGGAGAATGCTTGTTAAACTGGTATTCTGATAGCTTTATCTCCAGTCAAGAAGCACCACAACCCTTGAAGCTCCTAGATGGGCGGAAGATTCTCCTTCCTGAACGGCACGCTTTTTTCCCCTTCTTATTTTATGAGATAATACCTCCCGTTTATTGGATTTCCAACCATTTCATCGAGCTCAATCTGCCTTTTTAAGGTGAAAAGAAGAGGGAGAAAAAAGACGGCATTGAGCGGCAGCGTGTTTGTTCACGGCATTGTGCTTGATGCAATGTAGGTCAGTGTTCTGCAGCGGCGAAGATAAGACTCGTCGAACAAGTGTTGTGTGCACTTACAAGAAAATATCTGTCAAAAAAAAGCAATTGACAGATCTACACAGACGTTTTGGGTTGTTTTGGCTCCTGAAGAGTTCCTTCGTCATTAGCATTAAAAACAACAACAACAACAACAACAACAACAACAACAAAAAAAAAAAAGCCAGGCCAGAGATTTGGGCCTATCTGGCACGAGTGGCAGCAAAGCCGGCCTGGCCCAGGTTGTTATCTGTTCTGCACAGAGGTGCAGCTGTTTAGCAAATGGATTTGTTGATTTTTAAAGGGAGAAAGAGGGGGGGCGGGGGGTGAAGAAAAATCAGATACTGTCAAGAAACCTCAGAAAAATGTGCGCATTTCATGCAAAACCTTACCTACTGCTTTGAGAGTTCACAATATTTTTGGAAATGGCATTTAAGAGCATGGAAAGATGCTTATTCTCGCCGGTTCCAGATTTTATCCCTTTCTTCACTTTCCAGTCTCCTGAGGGTTGAGGACGCGACCGTACGAGGGGCCCAGTGAGGCTGCACACTTCGGCAAGGGTGCAGATGCAGCTGGCAAGGGTGCCGCCTTTGTCTGGAGCTATCCTAGCCCAACACACACACACACACACACACACACGTGGAGGAATTCTGGCCCACGGAAGAGTCCCAAAGGGGTGGGAAGATGGCCCCCAGCCACTCAGGCTTAGCGGGTGGCTGCCTTCAATGATGTTCTCCCTCACTCTCTCTTCCTCACACACAGTTACATGACTCATGCCCATTAGAAACACAGGGCACACATTTGAATCGTTCCTCATCATTTTCAATAGCACATGCTATGATAAAACAGGAACAAGAAATCTGATTACTTCAATATTTTTTTAGGATTAATATCAATATTGTGCCAAAATATGACAATAACGTTCCTTCATTATTTATTATTACGTCCAGAAATGTAAGGAGTTCACAGCTAACCCCTTATACGTCATGACAACTTATTAATGTTGTGAACATTTGTGAAAATAGCTTCAAAAAAACTCCTCTCAGAAATCCCAAAGTCTGATTAGCGTATGTTAGCTAGCTGCCTAGCATTAACAGTGATGATTGGGATTTCTAACTAAAAAAAAAAAACTTGTCAGGTTAGCTCATTAGCTAGCCAAGCATTGTGAAATTTAGGAAGGTTTGACTTCAGATATTTTGTCATGTGGCATGTAAACTGACACACTTTCAAAATTTACTGTTAGAAGTTTATAAATATGACCTAAAATCGTTTCAGGTATTCTGTCAGGTTAGCTGTTAAACAGAAAGCTCGCCTTAGCAGTGAATGTTCATGCAAATCTCCAGAAATCCTCTCAGGTTTGTAAATGTTACCCGGGTTGCTAGTGTTAGCATCGAATGTTTAGAATATGACCAACAATCCTCCAGAAATCCTGTCAAGGTTAGCTGATGTTAAACAGCTAGCTACTGTTAGCCATGAATGCTCATGAAATCCTCGAAGGTTAGTTAGCCAGCTAGCTAGTGTTAGCAGAGAATGTTTAAATGAATAGAAATTCTATTACCTTTCAGAAATCCTGTCAGTTTAGCAACAATGGCTTAAAAGGTTTTGCACAGATTTGCACCTCTCACTCCTTGTGCTAGCTTACTGTGGCTAGCTGGCTAGTATTACTAGTAAAGGTTTTTAAAAAGTTGCAAATGTAATAAGGGGATATAAAAAATCCTCTTAGAAATGTTGTCTGGTTATCTGATGTTAGCTAACCGGTGTTAGCAGTGTATATTATGAAGATTATTTGGTAATACAGCTTAAAAATTCTGTCAGGTTAGTTAATCCTGCTAAAGCTTGCTAACAATGTGCATAAATACATGTATGCTAATAAAATCCTTCTACTTAGAAGACATATATTGATTCAGTTAGACACGATTACAATATTGTGATGCATGAAAATGTATTTAAGTACCATTTTTATTCATAATATTGATATTTTTGCCAAATACAGTGGGGGGAACAAGTATTTCGCTTGCCTTTCCTCATTTGTAAGACGCTTTGGATAAAAGCGTCTGCTAAATGAATAAATATAGATGTATTAATGTAAATGAGGTATGATTACTTACGTATTTCAGCTGGTTCCTTGCCTTGGAGAACTGCTTTTTCTTAGTGTGTTCAATACTTATTTCCCGTGTCATTACATTTTATTACAGACAACTTTATTTATGGGCTTCAATGTTGTGAATTCGTTACATTATCAGATTTCTTGAGTTAATACTGATATCTGGTGAAAAGTTCATGTGAACAACCTCATTGGAAATGTATTTACCGATAAAAATGTTGACGCGTTCAACACTTATTTCCTCCACTGTATCTAGCCCCTGTTTTGACAAAGTGCAACTCTTAAGTCGAAGCAGTAAATAAAGCGCATACTCTTAACTTACATTATTTTAGATAACTTGTATTTCATACAGAAGTGCCAGTCAGTTATTTAAGAGAGCGTTTCATTTATTAAATGATAGACAAACGCAGCAGACTTTTGATTTATTCGTTTGTGACATTTTTCCTTCTTCCCCTCATTCATTTCCGCGCCTGCTTTCATTTCATTAATCTATTGAGTGGGCGTCCAAACTAACAATTAAGCTATTGTAGAGGGAAAAGAAAGCCGGAGAAGATGCCGTCGACAGTGATGATACTCGGATATCACGGTACTGCAGTCGTGACTCCACTGCTTAACCCTGAAACACACACACACACACCCAAACCAAAAAAAAAAAAACAACCATATTTCCAAGATAGGCAAAAAACTCAGCGTCTGTGCTACTAGAAATTCAAATAGAACAACGCACAGAAACAATCCTAATAAAGATTTTTACGTCATTTATTTATTTATATGTATTCAACCTCACAATCTCACGGTCCCTGGTTTCATCCTGAGCTCAGATTACTGTCTTTGTGGCGTTTTGTATGTTCTTCGTGTTGTTCTGTGTGGGTTTCCTCTGGGTTCTCTGGTTTCCTCCCACCTCTTAAAAATATGCTGTGTACGCAAAGCATCTCATTTAAGGTGTATTCCCGCCTCAAACCCTTTATTCCCAGGATGGGAGCCATTTAACAATTTAACAGTTACTCAAGTGGCCCAAATCCTTCGTAGCCTCAGTAACACTACAGTGTTGAAACTTGTGACTTTTACGTACGTCATTGTTACCGTAGAAACAAACACCTCACTCCGGCTGGCTAAACGCGTAACCTTCACACAGCTTTCAGGTTACACGTTATATGAAAAACGTTTTGTGCCACTTGAGATTTGCACGGAACAATTAACTAATAACAAATAACAAAAGCCGACACAAACAGCTATTAAACATATTTACATTAGCTGTGCACCTTTACAAGCACACTTTTTTTTTTTAAAGTTTTACTAGACGTGCTTTGCTTGGACAGAATAGATTTTTTAAAGTAAAAATAATCGTGCTATAAATGAGTAACGCATGTACTTCATGTACTGTCTCGCAACAATAATGACCCCAAAACAAAATTCCATTTAATATGTGTATTCGATAATATCTTTCGGTCATGTGGGTCAGGTCAGGAGCATGGCCTGTTCAAATTGGAGTTTAGAAAATGTTTTGGCGCGTAGTCTAAAAAAATATATATATATAATAACCCAGATTTGAGCATGTAATTGGAATTAAGTGTTTAGACATCCCCATGTGAATACCGTGTGAATATGGCCGTAATATCACGGTCCTTTCTGAAAATCCAAAAAGATCAGAGAATGATTTCCTGCAAAAGTACAAAATCTGTCTAATGGCTCAAATCTAACAAAGCCTCCACTTGTATCTTTTTTTTTGGCCTGGGCTGCACTTTCACAGATGCCACCTGTCCACAAGTCTTCCCGCTACCCACTGTGCCAAAAATATCAGGCCGGAAATTTGGGGAGGCAATCTATTATTTAAAGGAACAAGTGACAGTTTCATATGCTGCGGCAACAGAAGTGGTCACGTTGCAGGTGAAAAATAAAGCAGCCTCGATAAATATTCAAAACATGCATTAAAAATATATACACGTTGCGAGTCCGATGACCGAATCCGACACTAAAAGACGCACAACGACTTGGCGCGAGGGCCGAAACTCCATGAGAATCACTGGCTGGTTGTTGCGTGGAGGTAAAAATGGAGTCGTCAATCAAATTAGATGTAAAAGTCAACCTTTTAAAGTAGTATGTTTGGCCTTTGGCATTCTGCAGCTGTGCCACATAATGACTTTATCAGAGAGACAATGCAAAACAAACACCTTCAAGCCACTCTATTAGAAAACACTTACATTTTTTTTCTTTTAGTGGGGGGGGGATGGGTGGGAAGAGATGTCTTAATTACCCTCTCGCTGGAGTGAGCTTTAACAAGGGAGGCTCCTTTGCTCTCCAGTGTGTGTGTGTGTGTGTGTGTGTGAGAGAGAGAGAGAGAGTGTGGTTTATTCGTGTAATCAGGGAGCGGCTGGAGACGAGGAGAGCGGCTGGATTAGCTCCTCATCGGCAAGTGAAGTGTTTAACATGGCACACGCGACGGGCTCACGCACACACCACGCACACGAGCGCACAAACACTCATTGTCATTAATTTGATTTGCTTATCGTCCCCTTCTCCCTCCTTCGCAGGGGCCCTTTAGAAGCTCTCCATCCTGCTTTCGCCTGGCCCTTCCGATCAAATGTCAGCGCTAAATACGGCGCCCAGCTTAAAAAAACAAAAAACAAAAAAAAGGAGGACTTAAATTAAGATGAAGAATTGGGAAATGTTTCCAGTCAGAAGAGCGATTGATTTTGCAGGCCTCCTAGTCCTAAAGGATTCACACAGATTTATCCTCATATTTCCGGATGCCTCAGCCTCGTCGATCCCGAGGGGGAAGCGGAAGCAGCTTGCATGCAACGCTGCCAAAAGAATTTATTAGAGCAAATGGTATCGTAAGCCCTATGGAAGGCATACCTTATGTGGAGATTTAAAATATATTAAGAGAATAGCAGAACCCAGAACGCAGGTGTGTTGGGTAATAGCCATTGTCTCATGTCTGGATGAGACAGGGATCAGTGCCAGCGAGAGAGTGCAGGGTGGGACTGCAGTTTACGGTCGAATGGACTGAAATTCCCCAATGTTCCACTCTACCGTGGAGACACCATTGCTGACATCACAACCATGAATACGTTTGTCCGCACTGCGTTGATGCTGTGGAGCAATACGGGCGAAACCGATGCGCATATGACAAAGCGACGCTGTCGATAGGCTTCTGCGGCCTTGGGATCTCGCTATTACAAATCTCATTAGTTAAAACCGATGTTTTCCCATCATGGTGGGAGTTCCATCGCGTTTGATTGGTTGCGCCGCATCGGCCGTAATGAGAACCGCACACACAGGCGGCGATCTCAACATCCTGCAAATGACTCCGCTCTCTCGCTAGAACTTTCCGAGGGCCGTAACGACAAGCCCAGCTGCCTGAACGGTGTTGCCGCAGCCTACCCAGCTTTTTAGCAAAGAGCTTTGTGTACAGTGCAATATCGAAGTCTCGTCCTCATTATGCTAAAACATTATTCTGTGTGTAACACCTGCAGAATAAATTTGGCAGTCGGATTTGCTGGGGATGATCAAACATCACTGAAACACTGTCATTATTTCTACCTCAAATGACTAGGTGGGTTTTTTTTTTCCATTATCAATTCAGCTGGAAGTAAACTTCATTTTATAGGTTTCATTTACTCCGTTTGCCAAACGCGTGTCGGAAAGCGCGAAATCACAGCCGGGCAAACCTGAATCGAACAAAGGCTCGTCGAGTTTACTTCTGGATAAGACAATGCTTCACTAATGCGCCATTGTTCTCTTTCATCTTACGAGATCACATGGTCGTAAAGATCACATGGCCGTCTTGACACAAATGATGGAGCAACAACGAGGGGGGGGGGGGGGTGAGAGCTTGGGGGGGGGGGGGGGTTTGAATCACCTACTGTGCTTTTCCCATCTGGACGAGAGAATAAACACTCTTCATTTAGCTTAGCAAAAGGTAGCCTCATGCTCATAAGCTAGATAAAAAGAAATGAGAGGTAATGAATTGCGCCTCCCTGGATATGATTGTGTAATGGCCGTAATCAGCCCGTCCCGAGCTTTGTGAATACACCCGGCCTCAGCTGCAAGTCCTGCTGTTTGATGGACAATATTCTTGGAGCTCTGTCAACGCTGGAACGTTCCAGCGCTTTGCTCTTAATGTTATCGGGTAACGCACACTGCCATTCAAATCCATAAACGTCATAAAAGGGGCTAAACAATACAAAATAAACCCCTTTAAGTGCTCCCGTTTAATGTTGTTACGGCAGCATGTCGAACGAAAAGCAAACCCCTACACAAGACCTCAAGGTACGGCGGAGAGACGACAACAAAAAAAAAGAGGGGGTGCAGAGGAAAAAAAAAAAAGGCGAACGGCGGAACAACGGCTCCAGCCATCCCGGCTGACAGCTTTCAGAGCCAGAGATTTGTGCACATTAGTCACACATTTTAGGGAGAAGGTGGGTTTCTAAAGTGCATTGACAGGGATTACAGTTCTATCCGTTCCTGTCTTTCTTCTGTTGTAAGGCCTTCAGGGTTTCCGGGAGGTTTCGCAAAATAAAGGAGCCAGGAAGCTTTTGTTTGAATTGTATTTCGCCTTCTGAAATGAAATTTTATTCGGAATTAAGGCACTTCATCTACGATTAATATTCTCACAATTCAACTACGAGCGCGATCCGGAAGTTTCTATTATCTAGCGAGATATTAACGGAGTTAGCCGAGAACTAATAGGAAACGTGAATAGGCCTCACAAACATCAGGGATTAGGAGGAGGTCTTTGTATATTCATACCAATGAGGATTTGAATAAATTTGCTCTATTGAGTTAGTGATACGTTGTAATCAGAGTTTAGCTGCGATGATACATTTTTTATATACTTTTTTTTTTTTTAAAGTTGAGAAAAATCGGAATTATTCTAGGCATTGATCTTCTGCATGACTTCTAGAGTGCGAGAGTGTGTACAATACATTAAAGTGATACAATAAAAAGTGTATTTATGTTGTATATTTATTTTGTAGCTATAATTCTAATGGTTAAAGAAAAAAAAACTACAGAGAGAAATATCATTTTATCCAATAATTTTTTAATAGATGTATTTTAGAAGTCAATTATCAGATTGAGATTTTCTACTTAATAGAAATTATTTAGCATTTTTGGGTTGCCATTCATGACAAGGAAATTCCACTGGAATAAAATGAGTTTTCCAGACACCTGTTTGCACATCCGGGGGAGCGATAGTTTAAACATTTCAAAATCCATAAAACTGCTGATAACCTACAAGCCCTTGCTGTTTAATGTTTTGCCGTCATAATTTTCTCCATCCTTATGTCAAAAAGATATTCCACTTTTCTTTTTTTTTGAAAGATTAAAACATGGAAAGACGAAGACAGCGGAAATCAGTAGAAGCGCTGTAAGACTAAAACATCCTTTTCTATTTAAAAAAAAAAAAAAAAAAATGCCGAAAGCCCAATATTAGTGTCTTTAACAAAAGCTTAAATTCCCACTGTAGCATTCACATTTCAATGTATCAGAGGATTAAAATGCAGATGAAATAGTAACAGCGTGATCCCCTCAGGACCCCCTCCCTCGTTCCCTGACTGCACCTTTGTTCTGAAGGACTGATGGAAAAAGTAGGTGGTGGTGGTGGTAAAGGAGGAGGAGGAATTAATTTTTGCCCTCTGGGAGAAACAAACACAGCATCCTAAGTTTGAACAGATCCTTAAATCTCTTTCTGATTGGCACTGGAAATGAGGATGGAGAAGAAGAAAAAAGAGGAAAGGAATAAAAGAGAGAGAGAGAGAGAGAGAGAGAGAGAAAGAGCGACAGAGAATACACAGAAATGTACAACTCGGTTCAGCAGCATGCTTCAAATAGACATTAGCATACAGTAGAATTATACATTTATCTCAAGATGCATTTCACATTACATAAACACCGGGGTCATTTTATATATTTATTTATTTACTTACATACAGCATACATTTTATACAGCTATCTAATATGCATACTAAGATTTAACACACCTTCTGATAGCCAGCTTCTAATTTGCCCACACTTGGGCCAAAAATAAATAATAAATAAATAAATAGATTAGTGACCTCAATGGACTTCTCATGTTAATGAAATCGAAGAGGATTTACTGTTCGGTGATCACGTCTTTAGCTTTGCATGTAGTACCATGTAGCTACCAATAAATACATTGTTTTGTCTATAAACTTTTCCATGAATATATCTTATTTATTTATTTGCAAATGATATGCATCATACATCATACTTATGTCCTCAATCTCATCAGCAAATCTGTATGACTACTAATGCATTATGTAAGGAAGAAATAAAAACACCTGGGGTTGTGCAGTTATAGGAAAATAATCAACAAGTTAGTCCCCGGTTACATTATATCAGCTCTCTCAGAGCTACTAAGGTCAAAAATGCAGCATCTCGCAAAAATCTGGAAAAAAAAAAAGTTGTCTGTCTCCAAGTCTTTACATCAACGTTTAAGCATTGTTACTTAATAACACTTAAATACTTAATAACAAAAAATATTTTAATTGCTGACATTGATTGTGTAAGTGTCCACGATACAAGTCCCTTGAACTGTGTTGTTACTATAGAAAGGATAATGTATTGATCGATATAAACACGTGGTTTAGAATCACAGCCAACACTACTGATAGTCATAGCTACTGTATGTGACTAAAGAAAATGAATCAACTTCCGGCCAATCAGATTCAGCAATTCAGCAATACAATGGCAGGGTATGAACTAGAAACAAAAAGCAGACAAAGAAGAATAAGATAACGAGAGATAAAGTTATGTCTTATTAATGATGGTACAAAATCAACTTTTAGTTTTGAGCCCTCCAAAAAACAGAGGGAAGGCAGAGGGGCGAAGCAGAGATCACCTGAAATGACTGACTATATTGACAGATGAATTTGAGCATAAAGTCCCCCGGCAACTGCTCAGTTCGTGTGTCAACACGGTTCATTCCACTTAGTCCCTGCACCCACAATGCTTAGCTCATGTTTTAATCTGGTTTCATCAGTCTGGCAGTGTTTCACCCGAGTCAAGCTGTCATGTTTGGTTCATAGTTCATCCAGCTTAATGATCTATACGATATGATGATGGTACAACAAGCCTGATTCGTGTCAAACTTGACCATCTTAGATTTCTGCTGTTATGGAGTGTATTAGTTCAATTAGAATACAGAGTCTTGGCCTCTTGAAAAGGTGAAAAAATGTCTCGTGCTATCATTTTTCTGAGAAGTCTAGTTGCGCTGCAAACTGCAGACCTGCTACATTACTTCAGCTACTTCATCATCCACTTTCATGAGCTTTGGGTTTCTCAGTAACACCAGGCAGGTGCTGGCTTATATGTTGATTTCCTGTAAATATTGACCTTCTGGATGCTATCCTAATTCACTCCCTCCCTCCCTTCCTCGTTCCCCCTCTTCCACCCTCCCTCCCTAGGCTCCTTGCCCGAAATACACCAGCTCCCGAAGGCAAGCGGTGAAATCGTTAGCACAAGATATCGTCTTCGGCCCTCTCCTGTGCCCAGCTACACCCACCAGGGCATTGTGGGTAGCGTACAACTGTTGCGAGTGGGTGGCACATCTGTTCTCCGGGATAGCTCATGCCCTGAGGGTCGCCCGCGCCACGGCTATCGTTTCACATGCTCTGCTAATAACTGCTCTGATATACCCCTTTAAATGGGGACAAAGAGCTAGCGCAGGCTGCGCGATTGTCTGATCAGAGAAGCGGTGATGTTAATAGCACAAGTATTAAGGGCCAAGCACCTCTCTATTTTTCCATCTGGCATGCTTTACTCATGCGATGGGTTAAGTACTTTCAAAAAACATGCATTATGGAAATGGAATATATTAAGAACAAGCACCGTCTTGTTAGCGATACCATATGCACACGGTGAAGATTAAACGCTGTTCCTGCAGCATTTGAGAAAAACATTCCACTTTCAGAACTGGTGGAAATGCCCTAACTAAAACTCTTACCGAGTGGGGCAGTTTGAGACCATCGTCCAAACCCTTGCAACAGATTTGGAGCATCCAGCTTAACACAGGGTTACACATATGTTTCTAGCCTTGTGAATTCTTTTATCATATCTCCACTCAATCCACTCTTTTCCCCCAGCTTTTCACCAGAAACTGGGACAAGGTAAGTTTACTCAAAACTTGAAGGTATGTGTTGCGTGATGTGTGTGTGACCATGACTTGACTCTGTCGGATAGAGCCAATGAGCTTGGACAGAAGAGGGCGGGCAGAGTGCGTCAAGGATGAAAGATGGAGTCTAATCCTCCACATGTGGCTGATTTTCCCCCCACTTTTTTAAAGGAAAGCCAACTGGATCCGTTCGTTAGACTTCAGGCCAAGGGCTCCAGGAAAGCGTCGCTGGGAGCCAAAGCACATAGTGTGAAATGAGGAGCTTGGGCACGAATGTGCTTTTGTTTATCGGAAAAATGCACTCTAAGTGGGATTGGCAGTGGAGGGCCCAAAACTCCGTAAGTCATATAGATTTGCGCCGACCGGAGCAGCCGAGGCTTGAGGCGCAGGCGGCCTAATCTTAACTCCGGCACAAAGCAGGAACAGCGGGGTCAATCCAAAGTAAAGAAATTTGGTGGCAAGTTGAGTCATTGCTGAAGTGACAGAAGAAGGATTCAGAGGAGGACGCTAAATCGCAGTAGGCCATACAAAGTCTTGGGAATTGGGGACGCAGATTTCTGGGCAAGTGCACAGCCGACAAAATGCCAAGGACTGATCAAATCTCAAACAATAGCTGCACTTTTGTACTTGATAGAGCTGTGGGATCCGAGCAAACTATTTCACAGGCACATGTCACCCAGCTACATCGTTGCCTTCAAAGCAACACAAAGTCTGAGGAAAGTTAGCAGAACGAGCCTTTTACAAATTGCCCGTGTTTTCCACTTAATTGTTAAATGTGGAATATTTTCATCATATGACTTGAAAAGCTCCCTGGGAATGTCCACAATAAGCACTGTATTTGTAAACTATGGTCGCTAAACTAGTCTGATGCTTAATAGAACGCCGAGCCAAAATTCGCAATGAAGTGGGGCAACACTACTTGCCATAGTAAGATCACTTCAAATTTAGCACTACTGGAATCCAGTGAAATCTGCTTCGTATTTCATTAACTTTGTCAACTAGATGCAATTCCTGTGTGAGTATACACTCGAGCAGTTGAACTTCAAAGCTCGTCAACCATCAGAAGTATTCACCGTCAATTTCAATCCCTCTTATAATCTCTTATAATCAGTACACATCTAGGAAATTTACCAACCATTGTTTTCCATTAGAAAGGAAACTCCATTAGAGTGTAAACTACACACGAACAGCTGCGGCCTTCAAAGACTTTGTGTACTAAAGCGCTATATATAACCCAAGTTGTAGGTTTTCCAATGTTAAGAGCTGCATAATGAATATTTTTATTTCGAACCAGATTGGCCTTTGATTTTTTAGGAGGATATTTTTAATGCGCCAATCAAGTTCCTAAACATCAATACTCATTTCCAAAAGTTCCAACATTTACGAGCTGGCATTTGACGGAAGGCGTGTCGAGCGTTACCTCAGACAGATTGTTGATTTTGCCATCCGTCTCCCCCTCGTAAGATCTCGCTCTTCTTAAATGAGTGTGTGTTAAGTGAGCAGGCAGGCGCTTGCTGCCTCTCAATGCGACGTTCCATGAAGTGTTGGGGCGCACGCCACCAGATGTATGTCTAGACAGCGATCCTTATCGCGTCAGGGAGGAAGCAGCAAAGTATGTGTGTGTGTGTGTAAGCCTGATCTCTGGTGCCAGCTGCTTGCTTAAATTGCCTTGTTTTACAAACAAACCGACTCTGGGAACTTTCACACTGCTAAATATGAAGGGAGGAACGCATGGCTGAGCCTCATAACGGGCCTGGAAATGTGAAAGCAGTGGAAATCAATGACTGTGATGCGTTTCATGAGGAAAGAGAAGAAAAAGTGATGCTTTGCCAGTGTGTGAAACCTAAAGCATGAACAAGAGGTCAGCGTCGGGATCAACTGCACTGAAGTTCTTCCTTCTTCTTCTTCTTCTTAACAAGATGTCTAGAAGAAAAGACAACGACGAAAGTGAAGTTAAGGCCAGAAATCATTGCGCTTGAGAAGTGAACCCAGGAAGACAGGCATCACTTAAAAAGTTGGATGCTAAAAGAGATGCTTTTAATAGGTAAAAACAAAAGCAAAAAAAAAAAAAAATATCAAGAAGCATCTTAACAAGACAATTAGACAGCAGCTGAAACAAGTGGATGTGTGAAGGATACACAAATAGATACACACCTACTGTAGTTTAAATAACAGTACCAATTTGAGTGATTAAAAGTCCAAACAAGGCAATGGAGAACATTGAGAATGGAGAATATTATCGGAAGGATTGAAGCTGTTAAAGAGTGGGAAAAGTTTGTTGACCTTTGGCCCACTGTATCCTCAGATTCCTATTCTTGGTTTGATGTTTTGTGCATTCGGAGTTGCTTTTCTCCTCACCATGGTTGTAAAGAGTGGTTCTTTGAGTTACCGCAGCCTTCCTGTCAGCTCAAACCAGTCTGGCCTTTCTTAACTAGTCTCTTATCAACAAGGTGTTTCTGCCCACAGAATAATGGCCTCTCACTGGATATTTTTTATCTAGGGACCATTGTGATTGGCAGGAGATCAGCAGTTTCAGAAATATTCCAACCAGCCCATCTGGAACCAACAACCATGGCACTGTCAGTGTTACCAAGATCTCAATCCCCCCCGGTTATGATATTTAATGTATTAACTGAAGAATCATTAACTGAAGCTCTAGACCTGGATCTGTATTATTTTATGCATTGCGTTGCTGCCACATGGTTGGATTTCTTATTTTTACACCAAGAAACTACTCCATATTTAACCTATTTAGATGCACCAGCCTCTAAAATGCCCACTAATGAGCTGTCCTTTTATTTTACTACTACTTATTTCCCAAACTGTGTAGGGTAACACTTGACAGTTAATTAGCTGGTTTAATAAAATGTGTCAGATTTTAGCATAGCAAACCAGAAAACATTATCATTAGCATCACAAAGCCAACCATGCTTTGACTAACCTGGCTCTGTAAGACAAATATAAACAATGTGTATATTGTACATCAATTTACCTATTGAAAGAAGATCAGCTGGGATTAGTATAGCTCTTTCTCCATCTCCATTCAGTTCTCTCCATCCCCAGCTTTCTCCACAACCAGCTCTCTCCATATTCTCCATCTTTCCCTGCTCTCCATCTCCAGCTCTTCATCTCTAGCTGCATTTTTCTCCAGCTCACCAGCTCTTTCCATCTCCCTGCTTCTTTTGCAATTATCCTGTAGCTCTCGCCATATTTCAACGGTCAATCTCCATCTTTAGCTCTCTACATCTCCAACCCCAGCTCTCTCATCTTAATCTCCATCTCTCTATTTCTACCTTTCTCCAGCTCCAACTCCTTTCATTCCTCTCCACCTGTCGATACACCTACTTACAGTGCATCTCCAGCACTCCAAATCACTCCAAATCGCCATCTCTCCATTTCAGTCCTTCTCTGACTTTCAAACAGCTCTCTACTTCCTCTTCTGCACCTCTGTCCATCTCCACATCTCTCCATCCTAACTCCAGCTCTCTCAATTTCTCATCTTAATCACCATCGCTCCATCTGCCTTTCTCCATTTTCATCTCCATGTCTCTTCAACCTCATCTCCTGGTGTGTTTATGTTCCTCAAGCTCTATACATCTCCATCAGCAACCTCAATCTCCATCTTTAGCTTGCTACATCTCCATCCCCAGGTCTCTCTTCCCCATCTCTTATGATCTTGATACAGCTCTCTCTATCCTCAACTGCAGATCTGTCCATCTCCACATGTCTCCATCCATATGTCCAGTTCTCTATATGTTTCTCCAGCAGCTCTCTACATCTCCGTCAGCACTGTCGATCTCTACGGAGCTCTTTCAATCCTCATCTTTAGGTCTTTACACCTCCATCTCTCTGTCTACCTTTCTCAAATCTCCAACTTCCATTTGCAGCTCACCCACCCACCCACCCCCCATCTCCAACTCTGTTCATCTCCCTGCAGCTTTTCTCAGCAGGAGGCTGGCCGTCGAGCGATTCAAGGCCTCGGGCTACACTCTGTGTCAGTAGATAGTGCAGGAGGAGAGTCTGGGCAAGCCGGGGGGGGGGGGGGGGGAGGAGGAGGTGCGAATCACAAGAGGTAGGCCTAGCCAAGACCCACACTCTCTTGGCATTTTGGCAGGGTGGAGTGGCATGGCGAAATGAT
This sequence comes from Ictalurus furcatus, assembly GCF_023375685.1. Taxonomy (NCBI): domain Eukaryota; kingdom Metazoa; phylum Chordata; class Actinopteri; order Siluriformes; family Ictaluridae; genus Ictalurus; species Ictalurus furcatus. The sequence continues at coordinate 18,054,656 of NC_071277.1, read as the reverse complement.
CCAATTTAAGCTGGTTTGGGAGCGCATGAGATTGCTCAAATATTGATGCTCTTGAGCACAGGAAGGCCGCGTCGCTGCTCTAGAGATCACCACAATGCATAGATTCTCAAATCTATTGAGAGGGCCAGCTGGCGGGCAGCAAAACCAGGGTGGGTCTAAGCAATAGGATGCCCACTTTTCTGCTGCCCTTTTTCTAAAAACCTGTTAACATTCTATCTTAGAGTTTTCCAAATATTCATGCTACAGAGACAAAAAAAAAATCTGGTGAAAATTAAATTCTAATGAGAAGACCATAGAAAAGCAACAATAATACCAAACATTAATTTGTCTCCGAAATGGCATACGTAGGCATATAAAGGAGCAGCCAATCTCATCTGTCCATCTGAGCTACTCTTATTTCCCCTATGTTTTAACCTATTTCCTCCCCTCAAAAAAAAAAAAAAAAGAAACACAGACCTGATTTAATCTGCTCTATAAATGACTAATGCCCAGTACACTCTACGCTCTGACATTATTGATGTTGATGATGATGAGGACCACTGTAATAATTGCCTTTAATGCGGTTATTGCTATTACTGTTATTATTACTGCTAATGAAGGAAATGCCGGCCCACATCGCCCCGGCAGAAATTTCACCATGGAAATAAATGAAAAAATGCCTTTATTGGATTACACTAAAAGCAATTCCAAATAAATGGGCCTTGAATACGTCTCTGTGAGATGAACATCGCAAACATGTAATTTCATTGTGCTGGGAGCAAGGGCACAGAACTCAGCAAGACACACAACGAGGCAGCGTTCTATGATCTTGGCTTGAGAAACACTATACTGTATCTCCTGATGGATAGACGAGTATGATTATATGTTTTCCTCCACAGATTGACTGAATATTAGCGAACGCATTTGAATTCTAATATATTTCAATAACATGCATGCATTTAATATGTATGGGCCAAGCATGTGATTATATTATTTATATCGTCCATGCTCATCATTTAAAACAAAAACAAAACTCAAGCATATATTTTTGTTATAGAACTCCTAATCATTTTCTTCTCTGCACTGTAAAATCTCCATGTTGTTTAATTAAGTGGTGTTCGCAATCGGTCTATGGCATTAATTCTGCTGAGTTAGTCATAACACTTTTAATGAGGCCCATCTGAGCTCCAAAATACTACTACAACAGCTAATATCCCAGAGTCTTGCACTCCGAGTGCAGAAACCAGGGCCCTGTGAGAGATTTTAAAGCCCAAAGAAATGAACGCAGTGTGAAATCTCTTAACAATTAGAGTGATCCACACTTATTTTATTTTTTTTTTTCTTCTAACGCAGATTGAGAGAGGATGCAGCACCATGATTCTGTCAATGTTGATATTGCGGTGAATCAATATTAATGGTTTGGTAACAGGTTCCACGGGGTGCGGCATGAATAATTCTACCTGATGTTTTCGTTGATGAGAACGTGTCATTAAATATTGCAATAAGAAGTTGGGTTTTTTTTTTTTTTTTTTGGAGAGAGAGAGAGAGAGAGAGAGAGAGAGAGAGAGAGAGAGAGAGAGAGAGTTTGTTCAAGTTGGCATTAGCATGCTAATAGCCTGACTAATAAGCCATTCTATTTAGCCAGTGCAGCAAGATTCTTTGTGCATTTCTACCATATACCTTGTTTTGTAATGGAGAAAAGACTAAAAATCCCAGACTCTCTGGGCCATAACCCCATTTTTTTTTAAAAGATACTTGGTCCCTTTACTGCACTTTACGCTTAATTGATTCTCTTTTTCGCTTTAGTCAGTTGATTTGTATAATCGTAAACGCCGTCATAAGTATTTCTTACATTTCTTTATGCTGACTTCTCGTATCCGTAGTTTGCTTTTTGGATTTTTACACATTTCCAACTTTCGGTGTCTGTTTATCTTGCAGCTTGCATATTAATTTGACGTTGTCTTCAACTAGCACCACTTCCTTCAGTACCAGGAAGTGTTCTTAACCTTTCACAAATATCATGGATACATTGATGGATACAATGTAGTGCTAAAGAATGAATACTTTAATATTTGGGTTGTTGTTGTTGTTGTTGTTTATTTTGACAAAACAGTGTATAAAATGGTTAATAAAATCATCAAATATTTATATTTACTACAAGCAACTCCTAACGTGGAAAACTCCTAATTTTCTCAGGAGGATTCAGTTAGCCGAGTCAGCTAGCTAACAATAACCTTCATTGTAACTCTGGCTACTTTGGTCAGAACTCTTGAGGCTGAAATTTACTAGCGATAAAAACAACACTCAACTTTCTTTTTTTTGTGGGGGCGGGGCATTATTTCACTCTAGCAAGGAAACTTTGCAAAAAACATTCTCCTAAACAATGCAAGTCCTTTTATATTAATCAGGAACACTTTCTAACTACTTCCTGTTCTGGATCTGCCCTGGCCACGCCTCCTAATCATTGTGTTCACCTGTCTCTAGTTGGCCATAAATGTTTCTCGTTGTGTTGTTATTTTAGTCTGTGCTCCTGTGAAATACTGAAGAATTCCTACAAGAATGTTTTTAGGCATTTTATTTGTTGTTTTATTATTTTTTGTTTTTGTTTACCTGCTTGGGGACTGCTAATGGAAATTAAAAGATAGTTAACTCTGGTGCAAAGCATCTATCATTTGAGATTTATGTTTGTTTGGGTTTGCTTGTTTTTATTTATTTATCTTTTTTTTTAAATGTATATGGTCCCTGACAAAAGAAACCTAAAACTTTTCCATTTTTAAGCCATCTCTAGGGTTAGGATTAGGGTTAGGGTTAGGATTAGGGTTAGGATTGGTTTGCTGAGTTTACTTCAGCAGTAAAAGTTTTGGTTTTGGATTAGATTATGTTATAAGTTTGTGTAATATATATATATATATATATATATATATATATATATATATATATATAAAAACATTGATTTCTGCATTACTTTCTGGTTTCTCATCCAACTACTAAATACAGGTTTGTTAAGCCATATATAGCCATATCTTAGATCTTAGCTTTATTGTTCTACCTGGCAATAACAATGTCTTTCCTGAAAGAAAAATACAGATATATTTAAAGTAAAAATAACCCCAAAGATAATATGCTGGTGAAGTACAATATAACAGAACATAGGTTGCTAATTAAGTTTTTTTTTTTTTTTTTAATTACATTGATCAGAAGTCTTAATGAATATCAGCTTTAAGGTTCACTAGCTGAATGAATGAATAATGCAGAGAATCACTTGCCATTAAATAGTTGTTTTTAGAACTTTCCCCAGCATTGCTGTTCAACTACGTTTTCAGACATATTTATTCATGTTTTGTCTGACTGCTCCTTATGGGCATAGATTGAGCAAAAATAAATAATAAAATAACATCTCTTCCTTCCTCATTTACCTCAGTAGTCAATCTGCCAAGATATGTTTGGTGTCCAAATTCTGCTTCTTTGCAAACAAGGAGTGGAAGCTTTTGGGCACCAATTAGCATGATGCACACTGTGTGCCAAAATTCACATACTTGCCTCAAACTACATTGTGTTATTAGGTAATGTCAAATTATGTGTTTTTTGACGTTGCTCGGATGATTAGAAATGAACTAAAACAGATCACGGCTGAAGACTCTGAAATTTGAACCTGTTATTTCTGATTTTGGAATAATCATTGAAGTTGGCACACAATGGTATGTATTACGTATTGGATTGTTAATATTAATTATTACATTACATTTAATATTATATACATTACACTTAATAATGACATGCTAGCTAACCATTTTAGCAGCAGGCAAATTGTTTTATAAGATTATCGATAAAGGGTGCACGATGGCTTAGTGGTTAGCACGTTCGCTTCACACCTCCATGGTCAGGGGTTTGAGTCCCACCGTGGCCCTGTGTGTGCGGAGTTTGCATGTTCTCCCCGTGTTGCGGGGGTTTCCTCCGGGTGCTCTGGTTTCCTCCCCCAGTCCAAAGACATGCATGGTAGGCTGATTGGTGTGTCTAAAGTGTCCGTAGTGTACGAATGGGTGTGTGAGTGTGTATGTGATTGTGCCCTGCAATGGACTGCCACCCTGTCCAGGGTGTACCCCGCCTTGTGCCCGATGCTCCCTGGGATAGGCTTCAGGTTCCCTGTGACCCTGAAAAGGAGTAAGCGGTAGAGGATGGATGGATTATCGATAAAAGTTCCTCTCCTCGGTGGTCCTGGGATGGACTCTGGATCCACCACGACCCTGACCAGAATAACCCTACATTGTCTCTTTGGACCTGTGGGTGTGGCCTGTCCAATGTTCCGATGAGAAATGCTAGTAGTTATATAGCTATTAAAACAAACTAGTTAACCAACAACGGCAAACGTTATGTACTAAAGTTCCTGCTAGATCACACACCGTAGGATTGGTCCGAGTTATCGTTTGAGCCAATCATTTGGATTTGTTGCTTGACCACATCATAGTGAATTTGCACAGAATTGTAGAACTGTCAGTTTAGATGCCACTTGTCATGCCGTTGCTGTTAACACTGAAAGTTATTAAATCACTATGAAGAAAGTTTTAGAAGAACCCTTCATTGTTCATTGAACCCTTAAGGATCCCTTTTACTAAAAGTGTTATATCCAAGAGTGTCTGATATTCAAAGCATCACCATGAAGTACCATGATGGTGCCATGAAGTGATGGTATGGTATCGAGGCGTCGTTCATTCACAGATCACAGATTGTGATCAGAATTGCACAAAGCTCCATGATTCACGCAGGCAGGTGAAGTGCTTTTGGTTGCTCTGTAGACACACATCAAGGACTTGAACTTGACACGCTACAAGAAGCCTGTGGAGTGAGAGGAAGATCGATATAATATAAAGAAAGTCCATCCGTCCGTTTTCCGTACCGCTTATCCTACACAGGGTCACGGAGAGTCTGGAGCCTATCCCAGGGAACTCGTGGCACAAGTCGGTGGACACCCTGGACGGGGTTCCAACCCATTGCAGGGCACAATTGCACACCACGGACAATTTGGAAATGCCGATCAGCCGACGACGCACCTCGTTGGACTGGGCGGAAACTGGAGTACCCGAAGGAAACCCCCGAAGCAGGGGGAGAACATACAAGCTCCGCGCACATGGAGTGGAGGTGGGATTCGAGTCCACAACCCTGGAGATGCGAGGCAAATGGGCTAACCATTAAGCCACAGTGTCCCCCAATATGAATAAAATAGGCCCATTCTCCTGCTGTTTGAATTCCCACAGCATGGGGACAGCATTGGAGCAGAAACAGTGGTCCAGACACACACACACACACACACACACACACACACACACACACACTTACACACAAAGATACAAACATGCACACAGATGCTCATTTTCTAGGTTTATAAACTGTTACTGCACAGAAAATCTCTTCTCTATTTTGAGGAAGCAGCCAGGAAAGTAACAGTACGTCCTGAAGACAAATTAAGCACATAGTGGGGAGCCACAGCGAGGTTTGTCTAGAGACAAAAACAGAGAAAAATACAGAGAAATCCGACTCGGCCAAACATAATCCACGTATCAAAGCAATGATTTCAAGCGATACGAATATAGTTCTCCTTGTATCTGCGTGGGTTTCTGCTGGATTCTCCGGTTTCCTCCCACTTCCCAAAAACAAGCCAGTAGGTGGATTGGCTACTAAAAATTGCACCTAGGTGTGAATGAGTGTGTGAATGTGTGTATGTATGGACTGGTGTCTCATTAAGGGGTGTATTCCCACTTTATACCTTATGTTCCTGTGAAAGGCTCTGGATTCACCTGACTAGAATGAAGTGGTTACTGGTGATGAATGAATGATGGATATACTGTATGAGTTTGGTAAATATGTAAGTTATAAGATTTCCAAGCCCCTTGAACCAAGCAATGTCTCAGAAAAACTTTATCTTTCCTTGTTGATGGAGTGGTACCCTTATGTTATGTACCTACTTAATATTTATCAGAATTGTGTATATAGTGTATATTTAGAGCGGATTTTAAGGTACATAAATGGACCTGCATGCTACATACACTACAAACATTTTTCTAGGTAAAAGATACACACTAAAGGTATATAAAATGAGGAGGAGACCATTCCAGCGACAGTGGAAGGTAGAGTTAATACCCTTCTTTTCTGAGCGTGCATAGGAGCAACTAAGACCTGCACATTTGAAAATAACAGTTGATAAACAGCTTAAGCCTTATTCAGACTGGATTACTTTTACAATAAGGAGGTGGTGGTGATGTAATTATTATCCGAGTATGTCTGGGATTTTAGTCTGAATCAGTCGTAATATTATACAGACTGTGTGTTCCTGTATCTGGAAAGATTTGCCATCTTTTACCTACTCTAGGAATTACTCCGGATAAAATATATCCTGTCAGTTATATCCTATAGAGGTTCTTGGATGATTTCTTCACTATGAATTGGTCAGTCTTTTCTATCGTCTCCCGCTGAAAGCAAACCAAAAATGAAGGACTTTAAAAAAATATCAATAAGGACTATGAAAAAAGCCTCGGAGGAGGCTAATCTTCTCGGGGTTTTAGGTACGTTATTGAGTTCCTAGGACGTACAACATGTGAGCTACAACAAGCGGTTACAAGACAAGCCATTTGTGTCTAAGATATAAGGGATGTGTATGTTAAGTACGCATACGAGTTTCGGTTTTATGACCATGCATTCATGGTGCGACTTGATCATAATTAATAAGCATTGTCATGCTGGAACAGGTTTGGAACAGGTTTGGAACAGGCTTGGAACAGGTTTTTCCTTCCCTCTTCATTCCAGGGAAGGAAAATGACAATACAACAGCATACAAAGACATTCTGTACGACTGTGTGCTTCAGATTTTGTGGCAACAGTTTGGGGGAGAACCACACATCGGTGTGATGATGAGGTGTCCACAAACTTTTGGCCATATAGTGTATGTCCGATACATTTCTACAGCATAATTACAAAAAAAAAAAAAAAAAAAAAACGTTGGAACTAATACGTTGGCGTTACATCGGCATCAGAATAACGCATGGATTCATGCAGTTAGAAACATAAGGAAAAAAACATGCCTGGTGTCAGAGTGAACATATTCAGAGGGTATACGGTACCTTGACCCCTGATAATGATAAAATAACCCTTTTCATTGAATGGTAAATGGTCTGCACTTATATAGTGTTTTTTTTTAAACTTAGCAGTTCTACAAAGCACTTTACACTGGTTCTCATTCACAAATTCACACACACACACTCACACACCAGTGGTAGCAGAGCTGCTATGCATGATGCTAGCTTGCCATCGGGAGCAACTTGGGGTTCAGTGTCTTGCCAAGGAGACTTCGGCATGTGGAGTCACATGGGCCGGGAATCGAACCTCCAACCCTACGATTAGTGAACAACCCGCTCTACCACGTGATCCACATCCGCCCGATATATCATTGATATACAAGTATGATCAATAAGACTATCCATCCATCCATTTCCCATACTGTTTATCCTACACAGGGTTTCAGGGAGCCTAGAGCCTATTCCAGGGAACTCGAGGAACAAGGCAGCACTCGATGGCCAACCCATCACAGGGCACACTCGCACACACGTTCAAACTCTATGGACAATTCGGAAAAGCCGACCCACTTACAACACATGTCTTTGGACTGGTGGAGGAAACCGGAGTACCCGGAGGAAACCCCCGAAGCACGAGAAGAACATGCAAACAAAAACATAAAGCAGTTACCATAGAAACAGGTCATGTTTTCACTCCGCCTGCTGCGAGTCTTAGTGAATATTTCGTTTATGATCAGCTAGAACAACTGACTCATCACCAGCCTTCGAGCCTGCAACTACAGCGATGAAAACGTAATGAATTAATATCACTATGCAAACTTTACGTATTCCTCATATCATCTAAAGTTGTTTCATTCTGACTTCATTTCTTTCGTCTCTGCGAACCTTTCGACCGAGCTCAACGTAGTCAGACGAGACGAGCATCTCCTGACCTGCGCTTCAGATCGCAGCGAGTTCATTATAATCGCTCATATATGGCGCATTATTTCATACGCAGCCCATTATTCTTCTCGGCTCAATGTGCGGGGCTTTTTGTAATTTGCTTTAATTTCATCTACAATTATTGCTGTATTCATAAACAACATATGGTGTAGTGCAGTGTGTGTGGGCATGATGGGAGAGCTACAAGTAATAAATTACAAACTCAAGCAATCGGTTGAACTCTTTTGTCCTCCCGCAGGAAGAAAGTCTGTAAAGAAACATTATTTCGCACGCCTATCTGACACCGGAACAACGTCGGATAAGGCAGAGCCGCTTGAGGAGTCGCAGAGTTTGCATGCTGAAAGCCACTCATGATCAAAAAGGAATTATAGTGTGTCAGGCAAGCAGGAAAATTCTCGCGCTGATCGAAAACGTTAAACCGTATCAAATATCCGAGTTCTAATACCTGCACACTTTTTATGATCGCTTGTGTTTTAAAAAAATATTAAGTACAAAAAAAAAAAATTAACGATTGACTACGTTTACATGGCATTTTGGCAGACGCCCTTATCCAGAGTGACTTACATTTATCTCGTTTATATAACCGAGCAATTGAGGGTTAAGGGCCTTGCTCAAGGGCCCAACAGTGGTAGCTTGGAAGTGCTGGGGCTTGAACTCCTGACCTTCTGATCAGTTACCCAGAGCCTTTAACCACTGACCCACCACTACCATTACAGCTTGCTATTGGTGGGTTAAATATACTTAATCGCAGCACTTACGATTATTCAAAAGGTGTCGATTACTTTTCTGTTTCAGCTGTCGCTCGAATCACATGTTTATTTATTTAAAGAATGCACTCATTCTAATAGGTTATCGTTTCTATAGCAACACCTTACGACAGACGACAGAAGGACGACTGACGATCCACATAAACATAAACTGCGTCTTATTGTCGATGTGAGACGAGGAAGGAGTCTCCAGTGTCAGTGCTGGTAAGGAAATGATTGTTTATAGTTGCGATAAAAGAAGAGTCTCGTTGTCTCGTGGACAGTTAGACGTGACTATAAACAGAGAACGTGTACGATGTGTTGTTTCATAAACAAAAATGGTAACATTGGCAAATCGTTGTTGTACAAGACAAATAAAAATGGGACCATTCTAGTAACGTTTTAGATTTTTAAAGGACAACGCTTCATTTTTCAATGCTTGTAAATGTACTTAAGTCAATTTTAATCACGTTTTAATCACGTAGAGGATAAAAAAGAGCTCTAATATTATATTACTGAAAATGTACAAGGATTGGAATGGTTAATGTTAAAAAAGTAGCTAATGCTAGTTTGGTACATTCTGATTCAAATTTTCACCTTGTTTTAAAGTTACTCCCAGTATTAACCTCACGTTTGTGTTTACATGCTGCATGAACGTGTTTTTTTTTTGTTGTTAAAAGGAAAAAATTTTTTTGCATGCTTCCTGTTGGTCACTGTATAGCCTGATGCTAATGTATACGCTTGTAAATGTACTCAAAGTTACTCATGCGCAGTAGAAACCTATTCTGTTGAGATCACTTACTTCCTGTAACTCAATCTAATACTGATTTGAATCATTTTGCTTACAAAAGTTCTGATGCACCAAACAGACCCAATCAATTCCATGTAAAAGATCTTATGAATTAATTCGACGCTCTCATGATTGCAAACTAGTGAGACACAGAACTGTATGTTCCATCCATCCATCTTCTATACCGCTTTATCCTTTTCAGGGTCACGGGGAAACCTGGAGCCTATCCCAGGGAGCATGATGGGGCACAAGGCGGGGTACATTTTGGACAGGGTGCCAATCCATCACAGGGCACAATCACATACACACTCACACACCCATTCATACACTACGGACACTTTGGACACGCCAATCAGCCTACTGTGCATGTCTTTGGACTAGGGGAGGAAACCGGCGTACCCGGAGGAAACCCCCGCAGCACGGGGAGAACATGCAAACTCCGTACACACAGGGCCACGGTGGGACTCGAACCCCCGACCCTGGAGGGTCCTCCACTCTCCTGGTTGGTTCCACACATCACGAGTTTCGTGTTACACCATTTGGTATTAGGAACTCCTCGACACAAAAAAAAAGAAAAAGAACAAATTTGCTGGTCAGTGTGGACCTGTGAAAACTTCTCCAGAAGAGATCTGCATGTGCTAACACCAATCTGCATATACACACACACAAACACACTCACACACTGCACCTTTTTTTTTTTTTTCAATACAATCAACACCATCATTGTCAAATTGACTTGTCAGCCATAATAACATTTTTGATGCAGCGTAAGATATGAAAGAAAAAAAGAAAAAAAAAGAAAAAAAAAAAGGAGGGGAAAAAAAATCACACATCACACGCGACTCGATATTATTGCAAGGTTTCGAACAAAATGGACGCTGATTATACAGCACTACGATGTTGGAAAAGCATCACCTGGAAGGGTGGGAGGAGGGGTGAGGAGGGAAGTGGGGGGGAAGGTAAATTACGAGAATTCTGTCTTTCTGTCTTTTTGCGTCTCCTTTAGCAAAACATGCCGACACCTAATCCCTCCATCTCCATTAATTGTGCTCTTAGCATCCATTTGCTACCTGAGAATCTGGCAAGCGGCAGCACCTGCGTGTTAGTGAAACAAGAGTCCTCGTCACCCGCTCATTCAGCGGCGCGCAGATAACGGGCGAGTCGCGAGCCGCCGCCGACTCAAGGAGCGCTAACTATGAGGAATGATGTCGATTTATCATGATATTACAGCCACTGACAGGGAAACACACCTGTACTTTTTTATGTAATTTATTGACTGGCTTGTGGATGCGAGAGAGCGAGTGAGAAAGAGAGAGAGAGAGAGAGAGAGGGGGAAAAAATTAGCGGCGCTTTAATTACTGCTGCTGCTGGTTAAAATATTAATGGAGCACAGAGTGTTGCATGCTCATTTCTGTTGATTTTTAATTAGCAGTAATTCATTTCGCACAAAGCATGTTGATGCCTGTGCCGCAGACATTAGCGAGGAGGCTGAATAAAGATGTTTTTCTTTTTTCTCTCCCTCTCTCGATCTCTCTCTCTTTGCAAGGAGGCAGGGTGCAGACTGAGAAGAGAGGAAAAAGAGAGGGAGGAAGGGAGGGAGTGTGTTTTGGAGTGCACTCAGGCCAGGGGGAAGACAAGGACTGCCACCCACCAGCTCTGCCTCGCACCGCATGCCAAGAAACGACACACCGAATATCAACCGTACGCTCCTCCTTTACCCCCGTGGATGGAGCAAACGCAATTTAACACCCTCCCTACCCCTCCCTCCATCCATCCCTCCCTCCCACCCCCTCACCACACGGAGAACAGGATAGCCCAGGACCGGTCGATTTATACCCGCGTCACAATGGTCTCTCAGAAGAAAATCATACATGTAGTCTATATGAGCTCATCTTGATATTGTTGGTATTCTATGTGTTTGTGTTTGTGTTTGTGCTTTATGCATGTGTGTGCGTGTGTGTGTGTGTGTGTGTGTGTGAAGCTGCTGGATGCCTTGCCTCCAAATGAAGCAATTTGTGTCTAGGCGACAGATGTGCACATGTACAGTAGGCCTATTATCAAGCGGCAGTGATTAAAAATCCTCTTGAGCGCAAAAACATGCTCAGGATATTTCTGATAAGTCTGACGCACAAGGCCTCGGATTTGACTGGTAGTGGTGTTCGTCCAGGTGCAGGGCTACACGTTTCAAAAAACAGCACACACACACACACACACATATATATATATGTGTATATATATGTATATATATGTATATATATGTATATACACACACATACACACCCTTCCCCACCCCCTCGGCACATACTCGGTGGTGGCGTCCGGGTGGCATCTGGGATGCCGTGATTGAGAAGTGTAAATAAATAATAATTCCTGGAAAGAGGACCGGCACATCAGCATCTGTCTACTCCCTTGCTAATAGTTTGATTGTGGCGCCATCAATTTAACACTCTTTGTTTTGCGATGGAGCCCTCATTTAGGAAGAGATATTTCCTCTTTTAATTGAACTAAACGGCTTTGTTCGAGGATCTCTCTCCCCTCGTTTTCGGCATTTCGATATGGAATAACGATAACGATAGCTACGGCAGCCACATGTTCCAAAACCTCTTGGACCATTTCCGCAAAAGCTGCCAGAGAAACACTGTGTGGTTTTGTGCATCTCATTGTCATTCAGCTAAACCGAGTTTGAGATTCTCTGAACGCTGACAGATTCATGTTGTTCTGTCGTTTTGTTGTTGTTGTTGTTGTTGTTGTTGTTGTTGTTTTCAGGTCAGCACTCTATATAGGTTATAAGATGAGTGAAGATATTGGTATTGGATTTTGGTATATTGGTATTGAATGTATCGGAATTACAAAATTTCAGCATCGAATCAAATGAATCATAAGGACATGTTTGTATTTTTCAGCTATTCATCTTAATGAGTAATTAGCACCACAGTGACACCAAACTGTACTACACTGCTAGGTCTCCAAGGGTGCATTTCCTCCTTGGTGCAGGTCTTGTGGTCTTGGTCTGCTTCCAAGTAAACTCGATTGCAGTGAGAAAGCGATTCAACTCTGAATCAACCCAAGTACAGGAAGTGAATCAGACATGCTGTGTTTTTGGGTTGCTGGGTTGTTTTTTTTAAAATATATATATATATATATATATATATATATATATATATATATATATATATATATATATAATGCAAGCTCCTATACTGAGCTGTAAGATGCAAGGACAGAGCAGTAGCACTCCAGGTATACAGTTGGGTCCATAAGTAATTGGACAGCGAGACAGTTTTTGTCATTTTGCCTCTGTACACCACCACAATGGATTTGAAATGAAGCAAATCAAGATGTGATTGAATCGTAGGGTTTACGCTTGAATTCAAGGTGTTTAACAAAAACATCGCATTAACCGTTTAGAAATTACAGCCATTATTTATTTATATAAAAAAAATTTAGTGGCTCCATTTTCACACGCTCAAAAGTAATTGGACAATTGACTGATAAGCAGTTTCATGGCCTGGTGTGGCCTGTTTCCTTGTTATTTCATGACAAATTCAGGAGGTAAAAGGTCTGGAGTTGATTCCAAGCGTTAAATGTGCATTTGGTGTTGATACTGTTTATGGTAACTCTCAATATATGGTCCAAAGAGGTGTTGATGCAAGTGAAGGAAGCCAAATCAACGATTTGGTACATTATTAAAGAGAAGGAATGCACTGGCGAGCTCACAGACGACAAATATCATCTTAGGGAGTTTCTATCATCGTAGGGAGTTTTTCTCTCGCCACCGGCTCGATCGTTAGGGATAAATTCACACACTTAAAATCTGTATCCTGTGTTTATATGTTTCTGTAAAGCTGCTTTGAGACACAATGCCCATTGTTAAAAGTGCTATACAAATCAAATTGAATTGAATTGAACTAAATTGGATGATCGCAGAACTCTTTCCTTGTTGAAGAAAATCCCCTTCACCCCCTTTAAGATCTAGCCCAGTCAAGAACACTCTGGAGGAGGTAGACGTATCACTGACAAAGTCTACAATCAAGAGACGCCTTGGAATGTAAATGAATGTAAATACAGATGATTTACCTCAAGATGCAGAGCAATGGTAACACTCAAGAACAGAAAAGGCCAGATTTGACTTTGCTTTTTTTTAAAAAAAAAAAAAAGAAAAGAAAAAAAAAACCTGTCTAAAACAAAAGCCTGCCCAGTTTTTAAACAAGATTAACGTGTAGCAGAATGATGGGAAGAGAAGAGAATGGAGAAGGAAAGGAAGGGATTATGAACCAAAGCGTACTGCATCATCTGTTAAACATGGTGGAAACAGTGTTATGGCATGGGCAATGTATGGCTGCTAATGAAACTGGGTCACTGGTGTTTATTGATGATGTGACTGCTGATAGAAGTAGCAGGATGAATTCTGAAGTGTATAGGGCTATACAATACTTCCTGCTCAGATTCAATCAAATGCTGCGAAACTGATAGGACGGCACTTCGTACAGACAGATAAAACGTACCGCAAAAGCAACCCATGAGCTTTTTAAGGATTGTTACAAAATGTTCTAATCTAATCTTTTGCTTGTTTAATGATGTGCAGTGTGAAATCAAACCAAACAGCAAATGAAGCAGTAGTATCAATTCCATTCTGATTTAGACACAGAAAAATGCAATAACAGCTGGGAAAGTGTCCTAAAGTGCCGTTTTAAAGGCAAAAATACATTTTTTTTTTTTTTTTAAAAATCCCTCTAATACAGAATTCTAACCTTGAATCATACTGAATCGAATCATACTGAATCGAAATTTACATTGAGTCCATTTTTGAAATTTCAGCCTTGAGAAAAACACGAAGCAAACTATTAAAATAGGATCGCCGACCTTAATGATAAACCTGCCAGTGTACATTGTGAGTGTCATGCAAAGTAATTTACTCTAGTACTAACCATGGGCGGCTCACCGAGGCCTCGAAAGGATTCACATAAGTCTTACTAAGCCTTTATTCTCTTATCGAGCCTATTTTTTTTTTTTTTTTAGATATTTCTAGTTTCTAGAAGTAAATCTAAGCAAAATACGGGATGAAAATGATACGACGAAAATAAAAACAAGCTTGAATTCATAAAAACAAAAGGTCATTGTTTCAGCGTCGCCTCATTGTAAGAAATATGGCAGAAATTTGCCTTTTTTACCTCTTCAAATCTCTTTTCCTTCCAGCGAAAATATCTGTACAGTTTCCATAATTAAATAATCGCTCTTCCACTGTCTCTTACATTTAATATTGAAAATGGAAAACCATACGAGGGATTTGTGCATGTATGTTTAACCTAACCTAAATGTGTTATACTTTTTATTAATGTGCGTTCATGTGTGTCTCTATGTATGTCTCCGTGGGGGTTTTTAATGACTGTTTTCTTTTTTTGGGGGGGGTGGGGGTTGGGGAATGGGATATCACGCACGTGCGGGGCTGTCAATCTCGACTTGACGTCTTTTTCCCGCTCCGAATCGGAACAAATGCATGTGATCGAAACGATCGTACGCAAGAGCGACTTCCCGTACAGCACGTCTGTTCCGTCTGGGCTGACCTCATCCGTAATTGGGAATTGTGGGAATTCTGTTAAGTGGGCTTGAGGACGAACACACCGCTAACTCGACCGTGGGGCCCAACAGTCGTGGCCGTGTTCATAGCATGTAGGATGTTAAAGAGGACCTGGCAGTTACACGACAGCGTGACAGAATAGAAAGGAGAAAAATACATATAAGACGTGCTCGTGTGTTCACGGCCATCGGAATATGGCTGATGGGAGCATAAATAAAGCATAGCGGAACATCTGGTCTTTGTTGTGCGTTCAGCTTTTTAATGTCTTCCAAGAGTGACTCTGACGCTTCGCTGACTGCCACTCCTTGCTCCTCACTTGGTTTTAGCATAGAATTATAAACCATCTTTGGGGAATTAAGCACCCGCCATCCCCCTACACACACACTATGCCACCTCCGTGTCGTCCCCCTCCTTCCCTCCCCGTTCCATCAACACCATTTGCAGGAACTTTCCTACTTACTTAGTTCGTTTTTTTAAATATTTTATACCTCGTGGGACACCGTATGTGACTCTTTGTGTGTATGTGTGTGTGTGTGTGTGTGTGTGTGTGTGTGGTTACAATTAAAATTCGCACGGCTCGGTCCTCGTCCGCCGTTCCGTTCACGCCGGCACGACGGAGGCTTCTAAATTTCTGATTACTTTCAAAAAGGACTCGTCGTGCAAGAGGCGCAATTAAGAAGCCGCAGACAATGAATTAAACACATGTAGCATTTTAAAATGTGGAACGATCAAGGTAACACACTCGACCAAACAGGCCCTTGACAATGCAGATTCATTATCACGCCGTGCCTGACCAGCTCTGAAGTTCTCGAAAAGCCAAATGAGAACTTTTGAAAAGAATGTGTGTGTGTGTGTGTGTGTGTGTGTGTGTGGAACGCAATGACGCCATTGTTAAGCTCTGAAAGATGTTGAAACATTCACGGCTGCGTGGTGCGTCAGTATTTTGGGAACTTGTATATTTTTCCACGCGAGGTGATGGAACACCCAAGAGTGGCCCTATTCCTGGGAGAACGATCGTTTTACTGTGGCACAATCAGAGGAAATGGTGGGCTACAAAAGGCGTTTTTATAACCATACATACACTCTCTCTCTCTCTCTTTCACACACACACACTCATACTCTCACACACACACACACACACACACACAAAAACCTTGTTATGGACTCTGTGCTGTGAATTGGGCCTGAGAGAGCGCGATATTATTGGAGCGTATCCTGCTTCAGATGAGGCTCAGGCTATTCATATTTTTGGATTTGGGGTTCAGCAGATGTGTGAATTGCTAGGAAATGACGTGAGTGAAAATGGCTATCGAGATAAGAGTTAGCGGCCCGATTGAGTGTTAAATCATGGCGCGGTCTTGGTACGGAAATGAGATAGCAAGATGCCGTTGAGTCATTTATCAGTTCGGCGAGACAGGAAGATGATGATACGATGATTTTTAGGTCTTCTGAAGGCATAACCGTTCTTTGGTTTTAGTCTTCGTGTTTTAATCATGCTAATTCATTTGGGATTAATCTGCACTTAGGTCATGTTGTGGAAAATGCCATTCCATCCCATTCTACACTACTGTATTTGGCCAAAAGTTTCCTTCAGGCCCATAGGTGCTTGTTGAACATCACTTTCCAGATTCTCGTCTTGGCTGTTATAATAACCTCCACGCTTCTGGGAAGGCCTTGCTCTAGATTTTGGAACGCCCAACTAATGGGGTTTAGTTCAGAGCTCTGTACAGGAGTTCTTCCACTCCAGCCTTGGCAAAACATGTCTTCATGGAGCTCGCTTTGTGCACTTGTCATCTTGAAACATTGTTAGTTCTAGTGAAAAGAAATTGGATTGCTAGCAATTCTTCTTCTTAATTTCAGAAAAAAAAAGGTACTGTAATACCAAAGTCACCGTCTCTCTCTCTTTATCACCCGTCAGATCGTCAGACAGGAAGTGGCTTTGGGCTCACACATTTCATCCTGGATCTAATCATCACCTCCTTTAAAAGAGTTCAGCTGTATATTGTACACGTTTTAAAAAAAAAAAAAAAAAAAATCAATGTTTACACGTTAAACACATTTAGATCGTGCCAAAGTTTTATGTAGAAAATCCTCAAGAAGTCAGGGTTATAAACAAGTGTATTACTGTGTTAGCGTAGAGGACCATTTGTTCAATTTTAACATTCATTGGTTCTACGCTAGAGACTCAAATATTGTGGGTTTCCTCAGGGTTCTCCGGTTTCTTCCCACCTCCCAAAAGCATGCCGTTAGCTGGATCGGCGATGCTAAATTACCCCTGTCCTGTCAAAAAACGACTAGAAGTTCTAACGACCTTTTTCAATAAGTGATCTTTACTCAAAAGCACAGTTGAAAGTTAAAATCTAGACCGCGTTGGATGAGAGAAGCAAAAATCCCATTTATTGTTCAAAAAGCAACATGAGATCCAATCAGTGAGACGTCCCAAAGTGATCTGAATCTATACTCAGACTCAATGCCTTATTTATACAGTCTTATCTTTCTTTAGTCTACGGCCAATTATTATTATTATTATTATTATTATTAGGTATGAATTATTTTCTGTTTATGTATGGTTCCCTGGGCGTATTCCCACTTCATGGCCAGTGTTCCTAGGATAGATTCTGGATCCAGGATAATGTAGTTGAATGATGAACTTGCGTCAGTTGTAAGTCCATCCATCCATCCATGGATCCATAAGTCCATCCATCCATCCATCTTCTATACCGCTTTATCCTTTTCAGGGTCACGGGGAAACCTGGAGTCTATCCCAGGGAGCATCGGGCACAAGGCGGGGTACACCCTGGACAGGGTGCCAATCCATCGCAGGGCACAATCACACACACCCATTCATGCACTACGGACACTTTGGACTCGCCAATCAGCCTACCATGCATGTCTTTGGACTGAGGGAGGAAACCGGAATACCCGGAGGAAACCCCCACAGCACGGGGAGAACATGCAAACTCCACACACACAGGGCCACGGTGGGAATCGAACCCCCGACCCCGGAGGTGTGAGGCGAACGTGCTAAACACTAAGCCACCATGCGCCCCCCCATTTGTAAGTCATCTTGGATAAATAAAAATAAGTCGCTAAGTGGATAAATATAAATAATGCCATTTCCTACATCTCAAACACGCGACCTATATGTGTACAGCCAGGCGCAGTCGAACCCAAGCCTTTGTCTTTGTTCACATCTGTTCTTTTTTTGTAGCTTTTTTTTTTCTTTTTCTAATTGCATTTCTTTTTCCTTATTTCTTTTGTTATCCATCTCCCAACCCAAGCCTATTCTTCACAAAGAAATCACAGCTCATTTCTCTGCTAATAAGCATTTAGCCTCGTGAAAACACAGGTGTAAGACCACAGCCTGAAGTTAAGAATCTGACGAAATCTTCAGACTTACAGTACTTTATCCCCCCCCCCACCCTCCTCCGCCCCTTGAAATTGACCATTAATTAGTCATAAACAGTTCCTTTCTATTTCTAATTGGCTTTTATTTGTCAAGATACGGTTAAAGCAAATGCTTAATTAATTAAACATGAAAGTCACACCTTTTCTGGGTGTTTGAGAATACAGATGTAGCAGATGATTTTCTTGTGTGTTTTTTTTTTGCCTCCCCTCCCCAAATCCAGCGCTGGCGTCAGATTTGTTCAACTCTTTATCACGTTAATTAGCACCTCAATCCTGTCCCCTTTGCAAATGAGGGGTAGGTGACGAGGTGGGCTTCATAATGACTTAAGACGCACAGAGCTAACAAGTTATTCCTCCCTCCGCAGCTGTTAGTTCCACTTAAACACTTCAAACCTTTTCTCTCCCAATGCTTTATTTATTTCGTCCTGTATTTTTAGTCAGCATGGCTAACTGGGTTGTTATGCGTGCAGCCTGCTTTTTTTTTTTTTTTTTTTTTTTTTTTTGCTTTTTCTTTCACACCTTTGTGATGTGGGAATGCTCTGGGCTTCTGAACGTGAAGCAGATCTGAGGAAATTAGATTCATTGATAGTTTAAAAGAGCAGGTGCGAGATCTCGGAAATTAGACTGTTACTTTGTCAAATTGCTGAAATATTGTTGGGGAAGTCGAGCAGTAAAGTTTGGTGAAGCACTTCATGGTTCCTAAATGTCAGTGTTTTTATAGAGAAATTCTTATTTGGATTTAGATTTGTTTAAAAAAATATAAATAAATAAATAAAAATACAACACTCAAGTGAATGGTCTAAGAAGGTTCTAGAAGCCCTCCTTTGTCTTCTCAATCATTGAATTTTTCCCCTTGTCATATAAACTCTCTTATGAGAATTGCTATGAATAAGAATGCACTATTTCTTCGTTTTTTTTTTTTTTTTGTCCCAGATGAAGCATTTTGCAGTGTATTAATAGCCCTAATTTAATAGCAGGAGGAGAAAAATCTGTAAAAACAGAACCGTTGTGTGATCAATGCCTCAGCAACAAAAAAAGAAAATAATGATGACATGGTGCAACGTAATGTACTTTCTCTCGTAACTGATGAAAATGGATTTTCATGGTCAATTAGTGATAAATAATGCTGAACCTTAGTGGTGAATAAGTTCCAGAGGAATCACATGCGGACTCTAAGGAGCTGAGCTGCAGTCTCTTAACATCAAAAGAAAATAAATACTAATTCCATGACAGAACTTGATCTAATGATGTTTGTAATGTGTATATGTATGTATATATATGTATGTATATATATATATATATATGTATATATATATATATATATATATATATATATATATATATATATATATATATATATATATATATATATATATATATATATCATGTGGTGATCATCTGATGATGTCACAGCCGTCCGTAGGTGGGAATCCAGCAGTTCGTTCAGTTCTGTCAATCAGAGTGACAACGGTTGAGTTTTTGTCCACTTTTTGCACTCTTCCGTTATCAAAAAAGTGAAAATGGGTTAAAAATTAAATAAATAAATACATTTAAGTTAACAAAATTTTCTGTCTCCTGCCTGTTTCCATCCAATTGGCCTAACAGTGATCAAATGGTGTGTGTGATGACGTCATTCTTTTATATAAAATTTATAATAAATTGTCGCATAAGTTTCGGTGTATCGCAAAGGAAATCTGCCATCGAATTGTTTCCATACATCATTTTGTGTATATCGTGAATTGTGTAACTTTTGCGTCCTGCGTGTCCTCTAATCTTCTGTAAAATCGAGAGAGTTTTGAGACAGTTAATTGAAATTGGCCAGCTTACTGTCATTTTCATTTCACAAATAATTGCAATTGTATTTGCAGTTGTAATTGCTTGTCAGATAGAGCTCCGAGTAACTGCCCTTGAGCGATGAAGCCCATGGGTCTGGAGAGACCATGCAATAGTGTTCTGGGAGCTAGTGTTAGAGAGAGATTTCTGAGAAATTCTCTCATGCTGCAATATTTTAGATTGCCCACGTTTGAGATGCTGTGCCAATTAATTGGTCCTGATGTTGCACCCATCGTGGGTTGCCACTGAGCACCAGTTCCGACCCGAACGTGGATTGCCATCGCTCTGTTCAAGCTGGCAACCTGCACCAAAGTAGAGTTTTGTGGGAAACTTTCAGGGTTAGTAAACCGACTAATACCCTGAAACTAATACCCTGTGACATAACATGAGCAGCATTGGCTTCACATGTGTCGGAGGAAGTTTGTTTGCTTGTTAATAATGAATGACATGTCGTACATTTTATCAATTTATTGTTGCATGTTGTCGAACATCCACGAAACAAGTCGTTTGCTCACCAGCTTCTCTTTTCTCTCTCTGGAAGAACCACAAACACGGCTAGTCATGTTACCGAGAAACGTCCTTGTCCTGAAGACTTTCCTCTGGAGAAAAAACTTGTTACAAAGTGCTGACACTGGAGACTCCTTCCCCGTCAATGTGAAATAAACATCTCCTTACAGAAATCGTCACCGCATCAACGATGGCATACCTTTTTTCTCCGTTAAACAACGACTACGACGTTTATTTTCAACCTGTTTATTTTTTATGTGCAGGAGAGCCGTTATACAAGTCCCTGTGTTAGCTGTTACTATAGAAACGATAATGTATTCAAACTATCATGTTAATATCGATCTGCGATTTGCCTTAGAGCTGGCGTTATTTACCGAGCTGCTCTTATCGAAAAGGATTCGACGCCGTCCGCCAAATCAGAACGGCGTAAAATACTGATACATAAAGCTACACTTAAACTCCGGCACTTTTCCACCCGGGCCACGCAGCGAATCTGAATAACCGTGCTGCCGAATGTTTCACGCGTCTGCCGTGCACCTGTTTTGCTCGCGAGAGGAGCCATCAGAGTGAGTGCTCGCCCATCGAGTGGCGTTGCACATCGATGAGTTATTGCTTTAAAATGGACGCACAGCGACAGGTTTCGAAAAGGAAAACAGGTTCAACTAGTGCTTCAGATAATAAGAGGCTACTTCAGCTGAAATTTCTAGAAAATGAACAAGTGGGCATGCAGTGAGTAAATAGTGTTGGATAATGTTTGGAGTGATTGTTTCAGAGAACACATAGCGCAGAGAAACAACGGCCTCCTATAGTTTCATATAATTTCATCATCTCGCTGTTGTTGCAATATCGCTGTCAATGTTGTTATATTGACAGGTATCCTCTGTCTTTGTCATATTTCTGTTTTGCTCTGCAATAAAAAAAGAAAGAACAACAATGTTATATAGATATATATACACCCTAAATAACAGATTTTTCAATCAGGTAGCATTAATCAGGACAGAACTGGTTTGAACTGGTTTCTCAATGAGTCACTTGCCAGTTTATTGCAGCTTGTTCGTGCTGAAGATAAATTCGCCGTTAACTACGGCTGTGACACTGTTTCTATATGACGGTGAATCATGTTTTAATCTGAAATACTAATATCATTAACATTATGCTGTAGATGTACTATATATATATATATATATATATATATATATATATATATATATATATATATATATATATATATATATATTGTGTAATAAGTATATCGGTATTAAGTATAAATAATGACGGCGCATAAAACTTCATTTCTTAACGTGACGTCAAGAGAAAAAGTCATTTCGAGTGATCATATTAAGAAATCCGCTTTAATAAATATTCCTTTTCAAAACGTTTCCCTAGTCAAATATTTAAATCTCTTCAAACATGTTGAAAAATCTGATATTGGTGCTGAAAAAAAAAAAGGCATTAGACTGCATTATAATAAAATTTTAATGTTCACCACCAGCAAATTCAAGACAATAATAATAATAATAATAATAATGATAATAATAATGATGCATTTTGCTCATTTTGTGCATTTCTCTCTCTCTCTCACACACACACACACACACACACACACACACACACACACACTGCACTAAACCAATAAAAGATAAAAGTATAAAAACGTTCATGAAACCCATTCAAATGCGCCACAATATTGTACGCGATGAAATGGATTGCAATAACCTGACAGGATTATTTATTTATTTATTTATTTATTTATTTATTTATTTATTTTAAAAGACAGAAATGTGACTTTTCCATCTAGTGTGATGCGTATACTAGGAACTAGAAATGATCGTTTTGGTGGGGGGGATGCATACCATGAAAGCACTTAGAATATAGTGCCATGTAACTGTATTAAAGAGACGGCATTAATCTTTAGTCTTTTTAAGCCTTATATTAAAAAAAAAAAAGAAAAAGAAAAAAATACACTCACTGATTTGCCAGTTTATGAGTTGCTAAACTGTATACTTAATAAACTGTCAACTCGGTGTACACACTTCTGTGCAGATATCCTTGACCAGCAGAGAAAATTGTGTTTATTAATATTAAGCCAATTATCCTCAACTGTTCATTTGCTGGAAATAATAAAACCTATTATTGGAAGTTTAAAAAAAAAAAAAAAAAGCAGCAATATAAGACAAATTACTATACAGTATGTCTGCTGTGGAATGTAAAACTGAGAGGCTGCTTTTTATTTTCTGTCTATAATAGTTCACATTTCAGTTAGGTTGCGATCGGGACTCTGAATATTGTTTATCTACATCATCTGGGGTGGATATTGTGCTGAATTTTTATTTATTCGCCAAAGAATTTTTTCCCTAAATGCAAATCTGTTTCCGCAGTATTTGTAATTCCAGAGTTTCTGACCTGATATCCTCATATCCACGTCATCTATTTGAAACGCACCACCAGACCTCTGAGATCCACAGGAATCTACAGACCTCTACTCCTGACATACTGTACTGATGACAAATCTGAAAAAATTGAGCTTTTTCACCCCTGCACTACGAACTCTTACGCTTTGTGAAAGAAAAGAAAAAAAAAGTTTTCCTAACTACCGGTACTGTTCTACTAATAGTGAACTTCAAACATTCATGCAACATTTTAGAAACTGCAGTACAGCAACAACAGAGGACAACCGTGTGAGGCGTGTTAGCAACAAGCTAGCCAGCAGACATTAGCAAATAGCGTTAGCAACAAGCTAACTAGCAGACATTAGCAAGTAGTGTTAGTAACAAGCTAGCCAGCAGACATTAGCAAGTAGCGTTAGCAACAAGCTAGTCAGCAGACATTAGTAAATAGTGTTAGCAACAAGCTAGCCAGCAGACATTAGCAAATAGCGTTAGCAACAAGCTAGCCAGCAGACATTAGTAAATAGTGTTAGCAACAAGCTAGTCAGTAGACATTAGTAAATAGTGTTAGCAACAAGCTAGCCAGCAGACATTAGCAAGTAGCGTTAGCAACAAGCTAGCCAGCAGACATTAGTAAATAGTGTTAGCAACAAGCTAGCCAGCAGACATTAGCAAGTAGTGTTAGCAACAAGCTAGCCAGCAGACATTAGCAAGTAGTGTTAGCAACAAGCTAGCCAGCAGACATTAGCAAGTAGTGTTAGCAACAAGCTAGCCAGCAGACATTAGCAAGTAGTGTTAGCAACAAGCCAGCTGGCTAATGTTAGTGATAAGTCTAACATTGATGTTTACCTTCTCAAAACAGGGATTAGTATGGTCAGTGTAACAGATTTAAAATACCAAAATACCGTGTCTGTGTATTAGCAGATCTACTAAGCCGATACTAAAAGTTGTTCACACTGTTCACAGTGTGTGCAGCCATGTTGTTTGGCCGTCACTCTGTAAATGGGAAAGTAGTTAAGAAGAATACCTCGAGTTGAAAATGCAAATTGAGGGGCTGTTTTTGTAGCTTTTACTGGTTGTCAGCTAATTATATTTATGGCAGACTTATTTAGATCGACTTACGTTCATCCTGTTTATACAACTGAGCAGTTGAGGGCCTTGCTCAAGGCTCTAGTAGTGGCTAGGCAGTGCTATGATTTGAACTCACAACCTTCTGATCAGTATTCCAATATCTTAACCACTGAGCTACCTTCAAACCACCCTCAAACAACCTCCACACACTCCCCTGGACTGAAGACCAAACCCAGGTCACCAGTGTTCTACGACAGTCACATTATCACTGTGCTATTCTACCACTGTAGGCGAGGAATTACAAGTTGCACCGTCACCTCAGAAGGAGCATTAGAGCTGTAACCAAGTATTATGAGGGAAAATGTCGAGTATAGTTCCATTTCTATCCAGGATTATCCAACAGTTACCTTTCTATTAATGCCTACGCACACAACATGTCGACCTGATGCCTTGCTTCTAAAACACACTGTGGCAAGTTTCTTAAACATTATAGCAGAAAGATTATTGGCAGATTGTATTCAACTCTCTGCCTAGTAGTTATAATATGGACTAAACATTGTGATGTTATTTAGAAAACTGCTTTTTGTGTTCCTGTCAGGTAAACAACATCATGTAAACCTGTGTATAGCTGATTCTGACACCGGTATGTAGTTGCTTGGCAACATCTCAATTTAGCCTTGCGGTGGAGGTGTGTAAGATCGGCGCTGACACGTGTGTGTGCGCGCGTGTGAGTGTGTGTGTGTGTTGACATTTTGATCTCTATCAGGTGTGGGAATAGTGATGGTCACTAGTACTTGGTATCTACTGGCTCTACGGTATGCGATCAGAACCCTGACATACTGTGACCTCCGATTAAACCTTCATGATGAGGTTTGGAATGAGAAGTTAAGTGTTAACAGTCTTCATTCTTCACGATTCTCAACTTTTCTGTTGTTGTTTGTTGGTTTGTTTTATATTATTAAAATACTGTATAATTTTCAATATTAAAAATGAAGGTTTCATTGATTATTGGGGGAACGCTCGAATGTTATCGTACTTGATCATGACCCAAAAACCAGTCACTGGCCAAAACTTTGGAAGCCTAAAATGTCTAGAAATAAGTTTAATAATCTAAAATCTAAAAAAAGATCTAGTTCGCTGATCTCATTATATGTGATACTAGAGAAATTTGGCTAAATTTCAGATATTTCCACTTGCTATGAGCGCTGCTTTTGCGGTGTATATAAAAGGTATTCTTTCTCTAATCCTAAATGGTTCCTCAGTTTGTGTTTCTGGGGTTCTGGGGAGACAAAGCCTTAACTATCCCAAAGAATCCATGTGAAATCCATGTTTTTCTTTAAATATTTAAAGATTCCCCCAATGGTATCAAATATGATGAATTTTTCTGGGTTCTAGACCGGTCTGTGATTGGTCAGGAGACTTTGTGAACCATGAACGGTTCGTCCGCTTGTATTTCTGGATTTCCGAGGAGATGAAGCTTTAAATATTTGAAGAATCCTTGAGAAAGACCTGATGAGGTTTTCTAAAAGCTCTAAATGCTCCCCAGAAGAGTAGTATGAAGAACTTGAAATGAAGAAAATGACCAAACATGGGGACCAGTTAACATTTTTAGATAGAAATGTTATTTTTATAGAACTTAAATGGTTCTTCCGTTTGTGTTTGTGGGGTTCTACGGAGATGAAGCCTTAGCTATCCAACGGATCCTTGAGAAAATCTTTTTAAAGGTTCTCCGAGAAGGGGAAAAAAAAAAAAGAGTTTTTACAAGTTTAAGGGTTTAAATGTGTTTGTGATTGGTCGTAAGACTCTGGACATTTATACTATTGGCTGTCGTCTTGATCTGGCCGCTTCGCTTTAAGACCCGCAATTTTGGACAAAATAAGGTTATTTTTTAAGGTTCTTCAGTCAAATAATGCTTGAAAACCACTCGATCGTACCTGTGTTCCAATGCTGTGTTCATTGACTTCCCTTTCATTGCCAATTTCTTGTCGCTATTTAACGACATAAAGCTGTTGTATAAATGCCGTAGTATAAGAGGAATAAAACACTTTGGGAATTGCCATTATTGGAAAACAATCCATTTTGATTGTTAACTCTGTTACCTCATTAACATCAGGCCGCATGATATCAACCCGCTGATTATTTTCCTAGAACATAATAGTCCCAAGTGTTTTATTTTTTTATTTAACATTGTCGCTGGACTTGATAAGTCCATCTGAAAGAGCATATGGAAGACAGATATAGATAGCAGATAAAGATAGCCTTGCATAACAATTAGCCTCATAATGGACATTGTTTTAGTGCTCTGTTTGCTGGCCAAATTCATCACACAAACTCTATTTGATGCACTGCTTCATAGTTGCGCAATACAAGGGCAAGAGCAGTGACTTCACGCCGAGGTGCCGGGTTATTAGTTACACAGATCGGTATATCTAATAAACCGACAACTCATTATACAAGGATATGAGAGGAGACTTTACAAGCCCCGTGTTGAGCTGTTGTGACTTATTTACTTGTTAGGTCTCCTTTCCTTTGCTTCTTTGCTTTGTTTAGTCTGCGAATGTGCATACGTCTGAGAGAAGTGAACCGCCCTGTGTTAATGCTATTATATTCAGCTATCTGCACTCAGAATCACTGTACAGTAGCAAAGCCTAAAGCATGTAATCAAATTTTTTTTTTTTTTTTTTTTTTAAACCAAAAGCAGCACAACAAACGAACAGGAGCCGGCGCTCAAGCACATCAGAGAACGCACTGTGAAATGAAATGAATTGTTCTAAAACTGTTTTTCCAGATCAAATCAAAAGCTGCATTTGAGCGTTATGATGATAACTGTAGTCGAAACCTCAGGCATGTCGTTTATCTGCCTGATTGTTTGCGTGACGTGTAATACAGTAAAAGAGAACATTTCTGAAACTTT
Source organism: Ictalurus furcatus (assembly GCF_023375685.1). Lineage (NCBI taxonomy): Eukaryota > Metazoa > Chordata > Actinopteri > Siluriformes > Ictaluridae > Ictalurus > Ictalurus furcatus. Next base: position 18,027,437 of record NC_071277.1, on the reverse strand, counting down.
CATCTGTACTTTCGATCAGTCTTATCTATCCTTTTCGAAGACACGGCTCTATATTCATACTGAACTTTTGGTGCCAAAGAGATGATGTTTTAAAAAAACATAATAATCGGACTGGAGGATTGGATTGTCTCGGCTTCGTAAATATATACGATTACCTGTAGGATTGGCCAAACAGGCCATTACGGAGCTATCTGAAATAAATACATTTTAAAAAAGTTCAAATAAATAAATAAATAAATAAATAATTAATCTAAATGATGCTCATCTTCACAAAAACGGCCATGAGGTGGTTGTGCATCATCGGGAACCTTATATCCATGAATGTCAATAAATAAGGCAGTATAGAAATAAATTGTACATAGAGTATTTTGTACTACAAAAGAAAAAGTAAAATCGTCACTCGGACCATGTAATGTTTCTAATACACGTTAATTTTTTATTTATTTATTTATTTATTATCCAAAATGATCTACAAGTGTCTTGGAATCCAACGAAATGGTAATTCGCTAAGGATCTTGCTCGACAGCTAGTATTCATGCTAACTGGCCAAGTAGCGTTCGTCCATTATTCATCCACATCCATTTGCCGATGCTTATATAGCAGTTATAAACTGTCGTCGTCTAAGTTCTTCTCTTTTTCCTCACTCTCTTGAAGAAAGACTCTGACTGCGGACTCCTTCCAAAAAACGCCAAATAAAAATCTCCTCGAAGAAAACTTCACCATATCGATGCTTAGCATCCGCCGTAAAAGTACTGTGTAAATTGTCGCTATAGAAATGGTGCATAAAGTAATATAAATCTGCGATTTGAATTACAGCTGAGCTGCTATTATAGAAAGTTGTTATTACAGACCACCTTGTGTCCGATAAGAATTGAGAATCCGACAGCGCTGCGGTATAAGTACCTATTTAAAGATCGATGTGATGTAATTCTATATAATGTCATTACTCAATTGGCAATGTGTTTTGCTAAAATTAACATGGAGAAAGTTAAGAACCCCCTGAAGGTATGACGGTTTAAAATTACCTGGTTCTGGGAGAAAAATGTTAACGGAGGACGGGAGTGAACTACCGAAGAGGGGAAGATATGTAGGGATTAGAAACCCAGCTGGAATAAACGGGATTGAGAATCAGTAGGACATATGACACGGTGAGAAGTTAAAATCCACATCCACGTGGACTTTATAGATCTTGTTTGAAACGTTGTGGTTTCTCCGGGGTCGTGAACTTTCTCTTATCCTGATGCAATTTTGAAAATTACTTCAGCATTCATCACCTAAACAGGGAATCATTCCTTCTGTAGGGAATTGTTGTTGTTGTTTTTCTTTTTACATTTTTTCTTTTTTCAGTTTCTTTTATTCTTTATAGCTATATAGTACTTTAGTATAGTACTTTAGTTCTTCATGTGGACCCAGGCTTCTATATGTTATTGTTATTATTCCTCTTCTTCTTCTTCCTCTTATTATTATTATTATTATTATTATTATTTAGTATCATCTTTATTTATTAGTCATCGATCTTTACTTTTAGTAGAATTAACACTATAATCCTTCAATAATAGGCTTAGTGAGAACTCTCCAGCCTTTTGGATGCATAAACCTTACCGAGTGTGTGGTGGGACTTTTGCATTTCTGCTGCATTTCCTGCTTGATTTCCTGTGCAGCCCCAGGGGCTGATGGGTAATTGCAGAGGACTCCCAGCAGGAGCCAGACTTGAGTGCTTTGTCAGATAAGGCAGATAACACGCCCACGTGTTAAACAAGTCGGCTTTACGTATACAGGTCTGTTTTACAATATTTTTTTTTTTTTTACTAATAGTGGAACCAAAAGTGAAAGATGCACTCAACAGGAAGTGACAGTTACGCTGCTTTCCAGAAAGTCCACATGGGTGAAAGGAAACGTCCGCCTACTCATCTGCAAATTTACATAAGTAAGAAAAGGTATGAACCCCATCCTATGTATTCCCACGTCAAGCCCGAGTGTTCCTGCTCTGGATCCTGGGATAAAGCGATAAATATGAATGAATGATGGTTAAAATCTATAAGATCCAGGTGCTTTGGGGTTTTCCTAGTGCTCAGATATTTTCACATTCTTCTGGTATGGCGGCATTTTCTTCCACTAACATGAAAAGCAAACTGAAAAGTGATTCTGGAAGTGCCAGTATGTATGGGTTCGCTGTAGCATTTATGATTTTTAATTCCTTGCTACAGCAATACCATTCGAGACACCCTTAAGCAGCAATCTCAGACTAAACAAGAATAAAATTCAACTAATTCACTAAAGGGGAAAGGACGTGACACACCAAAGACATGTTTGTTTCTAGTAGAGGTTACGTTCGCTTTGCATCGACTTGAACTTCAACTTCGACCTGTTAATTCATGAGAGTCTGTCCTGTGAGCCGATAAAAACCAAGATGGCGGGGCTGTCATCTCGTCGATTGGTGAAGAAATGATGGAGCCACTAATTATTAAGTAGCGCTAACACCAGACTTTCACCTCGCTTGGCGCACGTGTCAAAAATCAAGCTGTCTCGTCCACAGACGATAGGGGGGTTCGAATTCCACCTCCTCTATGCGCAGACCTTGCATGTACTCCCCACGCTTTAAGGGTTTCCTCCAGGTACTCTGGTTTCCTCCGTCAGTCCAAAAACATGCGCCGTAGGCTGACTGGGATTTCCAAATCGTCCGTAGTGCGTGAATGGTTCCCCGACGACCCTGTGTCGGATAAGCAGCATGGAAAATGGCCGGATAGATGAACGGCTGAATTGATATATGAAAAACGTACAGCTCCATTTTACTCATTCATTCATCTTCAATAACCACTTTATTCTCAACTCACGCAATTTTTTTTCCAGTAAGTTAAGCTAAAGCGAGATTTAGCTTTCGTAGCCGTCAGCCATTTTGTCTGATCTTCGCCTGGGGTAAGCTGCCGTGGTTTAAAAATCCTGTTGTGAATTTTTAGTGACATAATCACGTACCATTGTAGCCTAACATTAATGTTACGACTCTCTCCGATTCCCTTATCACTGCATACCACCAGACTGGTTTACTGTCACACCCCTAATGAGAGCTAATTGCAGCTAAACAGGTTAGCTCACAGCGACGAGAGGGCGAAACGAGCGGAATATCTCGCCTAAAAATATTCACAAGTAAAAGCAATACTGTCGGTAACAAAAAAAAAAACACACAAAGCATAAACAGAGGAAACGACTCGTTTTCTCTGCACCTGATCTGACACCGCTAGTGATAAAATTCTGTACCGTGCACTCAATCTTCCATCCGAGAGTCATGCACACGATGGCTGGCAGCCAGCACATGCTTGATTTAACACACTCAAAGCACACGGGCAGATACACTGAGGAACGAGGAGCGGCTTTGCTCTCGGTGTTCTAATGATGTGCTTTGCTAATATTCAGGTACAGCATCTGCCAAGTATTCCCCCGACACACATGCACTATACGGTGAAAGTATTTTATTTCAAATATTTTGTTTCTAATCTCAATTTCCTCCTACATATCGCATTACGCTGATAGTGCTGTTGCCGTCGCTTTATTGTTTGTCATTTTTTAATTGGATTAGACTTGTATGCAGTAGCTTATAAAACATGGGCTTAAGTACAATAAGCAAACACTTAGGTAATGTGCCATGGCTAATACCGAACGAATTTTTTTTTTATTTTTTTAGAAAGAATAGTTTTGAAGGCTTTGAAAAAAAAAAAAAAAGCTTCATTTGTAATATCTTTGCAAAAGAAAACAATAAATCAGTCTTTTTTATTCTGTACGTTCATATACTAGAACTCTTTTACGATTAAGTTTTATTGTAATGACGCAATTCTATATGAAGGTAATATATAGTCCTGGTGTACATTACAGTACAAAAAAAAAAAACAGTAGTTTTAGTAACAACTTCATTTTAAGGAACACATAAAAATTATTAATTAATGCTTTCTTACGTAGGACCTAAAGGACGATTAAAAACAATCATTTAGGTTATAAAATGCTTCAATTTTTTTTAATAAATTTTATTGCGTATTATCACAATTAATAGTGCGATTATTACTCTGATACAGGTGTGTTCCCCCCCCCCCAAATAAAAACTAATACATACAGAATAAACCTTTTACAAGTGTCTAATTGAAGCTTAATTAATTAAACAAATAACTAGAACTTTATTAATGATGTGTTCCTTAAAATAATTATATTTTATGTAATATATATACATCTTCACTAACTCGAGATTTATTACTGGTAGAGCTTGATTTCATGTCGAGTTTTACAAGAAAAAAAAAAAAAAGGCTTTCTTTTATTTTTAAACCAAAAAACCATCCATCCATCCATCCATCCATCCATCCATTTTCTGTACCGCTTATCCTTACTGGGTCACGGAGAACCTGGAGCCTATCCCAGGAAGCGCGGGGCACAAGGCGAGGGACACCCTGGAGAGGGTGCCAATACATGTCAGGCACGCTCACACACACATTCATATACTATGGACACTTTTTTGGAAATGCCAATCAGCCTACAGTGCATGTCTTTGGACTGGGGGAGGAAACCAGAGTACCGGGAGGAAACCCCGGGAGCATGGGGAGAACATGCAAACTCCACACACACACACACACACACACACAGGGCCACGACGGGAATCGAACCCCCGACCCTGGAGGTGTGAGGCGAACGTGCTAACTGCTTAATAAAAACAAATACAAAGCAAGACTATTCTCCCGTGTAGACAAATGCACTATTTTCAGGCTCAGCTGGATTCTTAATAGTAAATAATTTTTCCATGTTTATGGTCTTTTGAGCAATTTTATTTGACGTTAGAAACATTCGAAACGTCCGTATTCGTACCGCGCGCATTATCATAATTCGTTTCACATAATGCACACCTGTACACATTAAGACGCCGAGTTAATTACAGATTGAAAAGAGAGAGAGAAAAAAAACAAACAACCTATAAGTGTTTTGTAAATCTTTACATAATGAGCATGAGGAAGCGGCCTTTGGGAAGTCATGCAGCAGAAAGGACTGATATCAATACCGGGCTTGGGATTGGATCAGATCTGTGGACTTATTTAAAATTAATAAATAAATAAATAAAATAAACAATTGGGACAAAGCATGAACGTCTACACGCAGGACAATCGATATAATCAGTTATACTGATTGGAATCAAAATAAACAGTTATACATACTTTTATTCAGTAACTTATGAATACGCTATAAAATAATTTCCACTCTAAACTCTATTATTGTTTTTTTTTCTTTCTTCTGACTTGCAGAAAAATAGCATTCTTGTAGATGTGAGTTATGCCAAATTCTTCTTCTTCTTCTCCTTCTTCTTCTTGTATTTTGTTTGCTGAAGCTGGTTGAAGGTTTATAGAGGCTTTGTGATAGTCCTGGGAGTTGTACCCACAAGGTTCTTCTAGATTAGTGTCAATGTGTTCCCAGGGGTTTGTGTGTTTTGCTGTGTGTCAGAATGTTCCTGTGTTGTTAGTGTGTTCCCATGTGTTACTGTTAGTGTTACCATGTGTCAGTGTGTTACTGTCTGTGAACGTGTTACCATGTGTCAGTGTGTTAGTGTCTGTGACAGTAACGTACAAACAGACAGACAGACAGTAACATACTGACACATATGGTAACACGTTCACAGACAGTAACACACTGACACATGGTAACACGTTCACAGACAGTAACACACTGACACATGGTAACACATTCACAGACAGTAACACACTGACACATGGTAACATGTTCACAGACAGTAACACACTGACACATGGTAATACGTGTCAGTATGATACTGTCTGTGAATGTGTTTCCATGTGTCAGTGTGTTACTGTGTGCTACCTTGCATCATTGTTTTTGTGTATCCTTGGTTCTTTTCTAATCCCATGTGTCACTATGTTCTGTGTGTCAGTGTGTTATTGTGTGTCAGTGATTCCATGTCAGTGTTATTGTGTGTCAGTGTCTTCCGTGTGTCAGTGATATTGTGTGTCAATGTTATTGTGTATCGGTGTGTTCCACATTTCAGTGTCATCGTGTGTCGGTGTTATTGTGTGTCAGTGTGTTCCACATTTCAGTGTCATTGTGTGTCGGTGTTATTGTGTATCGGTGTGTTCCACATTCAGTGTCATTGTGTGTCGGTGTTATTGTGTGTCAGTGTGTTCCACATTTCAGTGTCACTGTGTGTCGGTGTTATTGTGTGTCAGTGTGTTCCACATTTCAGTGTCACTGTGTGTCGGTGTTATTGTGTGTCAGTGTGTTCCACATTTCAGTGTCACTGTGTGTCGGTGTTATTGTGTGTCAGTGTGTTCCACATTTCAGTGTCACTGTGTGTCGGTGTTATTGTGTGTCAGTGTGTTCCACATTTCAGTGTCATTGTGTGTCGGTGTTATTGTGTGTCAGTGTGTTCCACATTTCAGTGTCACTGTGTGTCGGTGTTATTGTGTGTCAGTGTGTTCCACATTTCAGTGTCACTGTGTGTCGGTGTTATTGTGTGTCAGTGTGTTCCACATTTCAGTGTCATTGTGTGTCGGTGTTATTGTGTGTCAGTGTGTTCCATGCTTCAGTGTTATCATGTGTCAGTGTTATTGTGTGTCAGTGTTATTATTGTGTGTCAGTGTGTTCCGTGTTTCAGTGTTATTGTGTCAGTGTGTTCTGAGTGTCAGTGTTATTGTGTGTCAGTGTGTTCTGTGTGTCAGTGTTATTGTGTGTCAGTGTGTTCTGTGTGTCAGTGTTATTGTGTCAGTGTGTTCTGTGTCAGTGTTATTGTGTCAGTGTGTTCTGTGTGTCAGTGTTGTTGTGTCAGTGTGTTCTGTGTGTCAGTGTGTTCTGTGTGTCAGTGTTATTGTGTCAGTGTGTTCTGAGTGTCAGTGTTATTGTGTGTCAGTGTGTTCTGTGTGTCAGTGTTATTGTGTGTCAGTGTGTTCTGTGTGTCAGTGTTATTGTGTCAGTGTGTTCTGTGTCAGTGTTATTGTGTCAGTGTGTTCTGTGTGTCAGTGTTGTTGTGTCAGTGTGTTCTGTGTGTCAGTGTGTTCTGTGTGTCAGTGTTATTGTGTCAGTGTGTTCTGTGTGTCAGTGTTACTGTGTCAGTGTTATTGTGACAGTGTGTTCTGTGTGTCAGTGTTATTGTGTCAGTGTGTTCTGTGTGTCAGTGTTATTGTGTGTCAGTGTGTTCTGTGTGTCAGTATGTTCTGTGTATCAGTGTTATTATTGTGTGTCACTGTTATTGTGTGTCAGTGTGTTCTGAGCATCAGTGTTATTATTGTGTTTCAGTGTTCTGTGTCAGTGTTATTGTGTTTCAGTGTTATTTTTTCAGTGTGTTCTGTGTGTCAGTGTTATTGTGTCAGTGTTATTGTGTGTCAGTGTGTTCTGTGCATCAGTGTTATTATTGTTTCAGTGTTATTGTGTGTCAGTGTGTTCTGTGTGTCAGTGTGTTCTGTGTGTCAGTGTTATTGTGTCACTGTTATTGTTTCAGTGTTATTGTGTGTCAATGTTATTTTGTGTCAGTGTTGTGTCAGTGTTATTGTGTGTCAATGTTATTTTGTGTCAGTGTGTTCTGTGTGTCAGTGTTATTGTGTGTCAGTGTTATTTTGTGTCAGTGTGTTCTGTGTGTCAGTGTTATTGTGTGTCAGTGTTTTGTGTCAGTGTGTTCTGTGTGTCAGTGTTATTGTGTCAGTGTTATTTTGTGTCAGTGTGTTCTGTGTGTCAGTGTTATTGTGTGTCAGTGTTTTGTGTCAGTGTGTTCTGTGTGTCAGTGTTATTGTGTGTCAGTGTTATTTTGTGTCAGTGTGTTCTGTGTGTCAGTGTTATTGTGTGTCAGTGTGTTCTGTGTGTCAGTGTTATTGTGTGTCAGTGTTATTTTGTGTCAGTGTGTTCTGTGTGTCAGTGTTATTGTGTGTCAGTGTTATTTTGTGTCAGTGTGTTCTGTGTGTCAGTGTTATTGTGTGTCAGTGTGTTCTGTGTGTCAGTGTGTTCTGTGTGTCAGTGTTATTTTGTGTCAGTGTTATTGTGTCAGTGTGTTCTGTGTTTCAGTGTTTGTGTGTTACCCTGTGTCAGTGTGCCAACATTTCCGAATGAAAGTGTATTCACACGTCCGTGTGTGTGTTCCTGTGTGTCAGCTGGTTCCCCTGTCTGTTCATGTTCCAGCGTATTCCCGGTTCTGTTCTAGCCCGCACGTATCAGTCTTTCCCCCTATCTTAATGTGTTCCCGTGTATTCCCGGTTCACTTCTAAACCCCCCCATGTAGAATTTTCCTGACCGGTATTTTAAGGGTTGTTTAAAGAGCGACCCGGATGACACCTCGGCACACGGCTGGAAGCGTGCGAACGGCGTCGTGCCTTCGTCTCCCAGCTGCGGCGTTCAGCCGGGGTTCAGCGAGAGGTCACAGCACCTGCATCTCTTTACACCTTCTCTCCCCAAAGATGGGCTCATTAACACGGCATTAACGCCAGACGCTTATTTATCCTGTCACGTGCTCACAATTGGAAACAAACAGAGGAGAGAATGAAATGGAGGGAGGAACAGTTTGAACAAGAACCTTTAGAGGAAAGGCATCTTAATGTATATGATGATATTAGGGCTGAGAAAAAACATCCATAAATCTGCTCAGATGATGATACATGATGTATAACACTAGGCTTTATATATATATATATATATATATATATATATATAATGACTTCAGTTACAACCCTAAAATGTTCTACACCTATATAAAAAAATGAAATTTGCCGCATTTTGATTTATGTATTGGTGCTATTAATGCAAAGATTCTGGGGTGCAATACAAACAGTTTAATTGTGTCATTAACAATCAATATCCACTCCTAGTTAGAACAGTTTTGCTCGAGGAAAAACCGAGAAACACTTATAAAACAGTCAGTCGTAACAAAATAACCGGTCTTCTCCTTGCGATTAAACTCATAAAAAAACAAACGCTCCTTTTTTATACAGAATATTTTATACAGGAATAGCTTTGAATCGTATCGTTTAACCAAAGGAAGACACGTCGCAAACATCGAATTCCACACAAATTGCATATGTTTTTTTTTTTTGTTTGTTTTTTTGTGGGATTTTTTTTATTATTATTATTTTTTTTTTTTAAATCTCTAAGGTGGTCTATAGGTTTATTTGTTCTCCTAAGCTTATTTGCATGAGAGGAAAAATTGCATACAACATTAATCGTGAAGCTCGTAGCATGAGTCGCTTGACGTACAGCACTTCTTTTTTTTTTCTTTCTTTCTTTCTTACTTTCTTTCTTTTTTTTTTTTTTTTTTTTTTTTTAGGCAACCGTTAAAGCACATTTTTTTTTTTCCCCATTTAAAACGTTTAAGACACTTAGATTTTTACTGCCCATCAAACTTACATTTATAAATAGTCAAATAAAACAATGTGCTGTGACAGAAATGACGTAATTACATCAGAAAACTGCATGAGGTGCAAATAAATAACGTGGGTCGATGAGGAATAGACCGCGATTCACATTTTCGAACCGTGTGAAAATCCTGAAAAATTACAGCGACAAAAGATTTCGCAAAATAATCTAACATCGGCAGTGCCATATAGTACAAGGCATTTGTTGGCATAGTTTCTTTAAGACTGTATATTTTTTTTTTTTACAATTAATATATGTCTATATATGTATATGTATATATATTTATATATATTTATATTTCTTCCAAACAAATAATAAGTAAAGATTGAAAGAGCGAACTATTCTCCTCCAGTCTACCTGCAGGTCTTAGGGGCGCCAGATCCTGTGTGATCCTTCGCTTCGTAAAGAAAACGCTGTATTGTTCAGCAGTTTGTCACCGTTAAGGCCCCCGTTTTTATTTTATTATCAGTTGCATTAAAATAAAATTAAAATAAAAATCCAGTTAACACCACGTACGTAAACATCTATCAAAGTCTATCAAACTTCGACCGAGTCGATATTTTTTTTTTTCTTTCTTTTAAAATCAGTAGTTTGGAAGTTCAGTGTAAAAACAACATACATCAAGTGCAGTCAGCAAACATCCACGGCAACATAGTTAAGATTTTTTTTGAACATTTTTTTGTTTGTTTGTTTGTTTCATTGTGCAGGTTATTTAATGATGCGCAAATCTTTACAGTGGAATAATAATACAGGGCTTTTACAAAAAGGTAATACTTCTGTATTACGCAGTCCCGGGTTGAGAGTCTTACAGTTCTACTCTTGGAGGAGATGAGAGTCTGATCCGAGTCGAGGTTTATTCTTTCACTTCCTGCTCGGCCTGACACTGTCCCTCGGCTCCCGCGTGCTCCTCGATCTTGATGGTGAAGATGCTAGTAGTCTGCGTGCTCTCGTCCAGCTCTTTGAGCAGCTCGCCTTCTTTGAAGTCCGTCATGCCCACCTCGTCCTGCTCGTTGGCTGCAGGTAGGGCGATTCCCGACGCCACCTCCTTGGGCCGCACGCAGAAGCGCTGGTTCTGGAAGAACTTGATGATTGTATGCCGGGGCAGGTCGAGCTGGGCCGAGAGCGTGTGCACGGCCTCGTCGTCCGGGTACGGCCCTACGTCCTGTACGAAGCTCTGCAGGATTCCCAGCGCCTCCAAGGAGATACGGGCGCCGGTGCGACCTTTAGCCTGACGCGACTCGTCCTCGGCCTCGGCGGGCGCGGCGGTGGACGGCTGGCGAGGCGGGAGGCGGGGTCCTGTTTGCTGCTGAGGCTGAGGCTGCTGGGAAATGAGCGGCTGTGACGGGTAGGGCAGCGCCAGGGCAGGCTGGAGTTGGGCTGAAGGTGGAGGGTGGGCCTGGGGCTGAAATCAGACATAAATAATAAATCAGTCGCTATTAGACTTCGGCAACTTTATTACAGTATAGCTACACTCACTGTTCGCTTTATCGGTTACGCCTACGTATAGGTCACAACGTTAAAATAACCAATGAAATGTTGGACCGAGAGAAAATATACCGCACGTCGCATCCTGGAACAAATCGCAACGACTGGAATTTGGATTCGGAAAAGAACAGCGTAGCTCTGTGATCGATTTTATTATATTTTATACTTTTTTTTTATGCTTAAAATGTGGGTGATTTTTGTGTGAAAAGTTTAACTCTGGATCGTGAACAAACAGTCGTCTGTTCGGTTCAATTCCGGCGTAATAATTATCGTCCGAGCAAATGTTCATTGGTGATGGCGTGTGAAATAAAGCTGAACGGTTCTGTGGACCGCCGCGACTCAGCATAAACAATGGAAACGTACGGGCGTCGGGTTCGGAGTCGGCTCGTCACCGGGCGTATTGTTCGGAACGGGCGGGTCAGAACGCGGGTGAGAGAGACGCAACCTTTCTGTCAATGTAATCAGATCTAGGATTTTTTTTCCCTTCAGCGTTATCTTTTACGCGAGCCCGTTAACACGAAGCCCTTTTTTCATGCAAAAACGTTCACACCGAATTCTGCGTGGCTGTTGATTGCTTATCAAGCACTATTCAAAAAGCTGGGCCTTCACACAACAAGAGGGGGAAAAAAAAGGCCAGATCTGCAAAGATTCAATCACATGGCAGGCTGGGAGGAATTGACATATCGTGTGTGTGTGTGTAAGCGTGTGTGTGTGTGTGTGTGTGTGTGGTTGGAAAGTCACACGTCGAGGTGACAGACATGACAAAGCGGCTCTGAAACGCAGCATTGTTTTAGGTTGCAGCCACTGAAGGGGCAACTGTCGCTTAACCCTGTCCACAATAAACGTTTTATTTGCTTCTCGGGAAAAACCCAAACAGTGCAGCATTTTAAGGCACAATCATTCTGAGATAATATTCAGGGAAAGGGAAAAAAAAGAAATAAAAAAGGTGGCCAAAAGCGCGTGCGCCTTTGTGGTTCTGTTTTAGTGAACGGAAGGGTGCGAGTTCAAACTGTGACCGCTGGAGTTGTGTAAAGTTGCTTGGAATTAAGCAGTGCTGTGATATAAAAAAAAAAAAAAAAAATTATAAAAAAGAAAAAAAAAATTATATATATATATATATATATATATATATATATAATCATAAAACACAACCAAAAAAAATGTAACATTGATTTAAACCAGGCTTCATCTATATCTGCCTTTTAAAAAAGTATACTTTTGTATAAAGTGTTCAGTAATAATTGTATTTATTTTATTTTTTTATTGGTTTTTTGTTTGTTTTGTGCGTTACTGTTTGTCTTTGTTGTGTCTTGTTTCATCTTTACATTTTTTTTTCTTCGTTTTGTAATTGAAAACCAATAAAAAGTTATCCGCAAAACAAAACAAAACATATATATATATTATTATTTATTACTGTACACTATTATCTAACTGCAATTTAGCCATTTTTTAAATACGAAATGTTCTTTATTCGTGTCGTTTTAACGTTTTTTTTTATTCATCTTCCAGCATGTCATGTTTAGTTTTTCTTCCCCACATATCATAAACATCTTTAATGCACTAGTGGAGGCTGAGGAGGTCCCCCCCCCCCCCCCCCCCCCGCTTAATTATGTAAGGAATAATAATAAGAATTATTATTATTATTATTATATTAGTGAAAGTTGCTATCCTGAGCGTATGCCTTATACTTTTCTCTGCGATCTAGACCTGACCTACACCACGTCCTGTGAGATCACCGTGGAAGTTGAATGGAAGTTCAGCCATTTTTCTCCATATTGTCAACACTTAACAATAGAAACTTTCAGCAGCTCTTATTGGTCCGAAAAGTGCTTTAGTGTTCGTTTTACACATTAGCATTGTAGGAGAAATGTGAAGAAGAAGAAAAAAAATGGCTAGTGATGCGACAATATGACCGTATTACAGTTAAAGAAAAAATATAACGACACGTCCAGGAGGACGCTTTTAGGTCTGGAGTTTCACTCGCCGCGCTCTGATGCCCTTAAACACTGAAAAACTGCCACTCGATAACTCTAAATAGTGCGGATTTTTACTTCAAGGGCTCGTTTAGCCGGATTCGCGATAAAGACGTCTGATTTGCATCCTTACGGCTCGCTTGCGCCGAATAAAACGGGATAAAAATGTCTTTATTGAATCGGCGCTACTTGCTCCGACTAACGTTCGGCTTTGAGTAACAAAATAACATGCGATCGAAAACGCAACTGAAGGTGACTTATATATATATGTATATATATAATATGTAAATTTCCATGTGCAGTACTGCGCAAAAGTCTTGCACATGCGAAGAAATGCTGTAAAGCAACAATGCCTTTAATAACAATGAAATAAAATTTAAAAAAATGCAATAAAAGGGCAGTAAACGGTAATAAATGACACAAAGGGTGCGTCTCAATCAGGTCCCTAGTTCAGTAGTCAGGGCACTGATCAGGGAGTCGGCCATTTTAAGGGCCGTCTCAATCGCAAGATCCTTCCGGTGCACTGGAACGTTTGCTCCCTAAGAAATCCCACAATGCACCGCAAAAACCAGGGCGCATCTCTGCTCGCCATGTTCCCTCACTGGATATTTTCGGAAGCCTCTCAGCTCAAAAAGAAAAAAAAAAAAAAAGGCGGACGAACTCTCAGCCATCTTCGTCTACAAATGTAAGTAGCTTGTTATCGTTGCTGTAGCTCTGAAATGATTCCTTACCTTAGCGACAACGTTATCGGACGTCCTATATGCGGTTCGTTTGAGTCTAACGACTCTTAAGCGTTTAACGATTTAAAATAAACCCGCTAGCTCGCCTACGATCTTGCCCGAGGTACCATGACGGAAACGCGTGTGATTACGCGAACAGATTTATATGACACCGGTCCTGCCTGTTGTTCATAAATGCCAGCGGAGACATTTTACAGCGCGGATATGTAGTCATGTCGCCGGAAATCATCGCAGTGATCGGTGTCTCAATCCATGTGTACTGAGTCAGGGTCTTAACTCATGTGCAAAATGTACTAATTCACCACCTAGGGAGCTAATTGAGACGCACCCGCTGTCAAAATCTGGTGTGATTTCTGCAGTTTAATAAGGACGTTAGATGAAAAGTTTCACTGAGCATCTTAGAGAATCTGTCACGGGTCATCTGAGGACTCACTCGCTTGATTTTTTTTTGTGGTCTGTTACTACGGTCATATGCCGCCTTCTTTACTGACGTACAAACGTTAACGTTTTGGTAACAGTAATGTTCGGAAATCGAACAAATGAACATCTATAGCGACGTTTTGTACTAAAAATAATAATAATAAGATGCCAAAGCCTCTCGCAGTGTACTGTATATAGGTCGCATGCACTATTTAGGGCACTGAGTAGGGTCCGAAAACCTCGAGCCGCTACTCAAAACACAATGACACAATTAGTCGGGACACAATTATAAGGACACGCCGATCCCATTCTCTCATATATATCCGATAGAGCTCTCTCAGAGCTCTGAACTCATACTGACGTTAAAAAGAGACGACTTTGGACATCATTTCTCAAATAATAGCAGGGCTTTGCATCGTTAGTACGGATCAGGTCACGTTTAAACTCGTACTGTAGATTCATCTTTTCTCAAAGACGAACACGGAGCTCTTGTGTTTTCTTAGGAACTCGTGGAACGTGCAGAACAACACACCGGTAAATAGTGTACGGTTTATTAATTAACGGGTAATTCCACTTAAATGTCAAGCTTACCGTCGGGGTTGGGGAAAGAATAAAATAAAAAAAGGAACAAGACTACTTTTAAAATGTTCACTCGTGTCTTTGATTTTTATTTCACTGTATTTAACTTCTCTGCTCGAAATGTCAGCGTTTATACATCGAGTACACGGAGTACCGTACAACCCGTCACTTTTAGTGTTTACGTACGTCTCGTTCACGTTATATATATATATATATACATATACACACACGATGCGTCCGGCGATGGTGTTTAAAATTTGTCGAAATCCAGTCCCTCTGAGCAAATCGAGCAAACTTGGCAATATCCGTAGGAGCTTGCGATTTTTCAAAATGGCCGCAGATCTGAGCCGAGACACGTCACGTGACGTCGCTTTCATGCAAAGCCGTGTCCGATTCACGTGCGCGGATCATGAGTACAGATAAAAGGGCTGATTTACCGACAAACATCTCCACGAAAGACCGCGCGGAACAATTGCGTGCGATCGCGATTTCGCCGATTCAAACGACGCGTCAGGTCGCATCGCGTATTTTTGGAAAAAACGCAGCGGAAAAATCGAGCGTTTTTTACCGCGACGTTCACAGAAAAAAAAAACAAAAAAAAACCTCCTGTGCTGTATGAACTGGAAAAAGTGTACTTGGGAATTCGAACTGAGTCCGTGGGAACGTGGATTTGATGTTGTTTATCCGCTGTTCATTTTTTATTGGCTCCGCTCTCTTTTTATTTTTTTTTAAATAAATTTTTCTATTATTTATCTATTATTTATTAATATTCTGTCCGATTATGTCTTTTTAAATAACGTTTGAAAGAAAACCGGGTGACTGTAAGGACACACGCGCACACGCGCGCGCACACACACACACACACACACACACACACACACAGAGGAGTGTAGGAATGTATCAGTCCGTATCAGGTGACACTCATTAAGTAAGAAAGTAGACACTGTGTGTTAAGATCGTCCATGTAAATACATCCAAATATTTAGTGTCATGACAATTTGATCAAACGAACATGATTATGCAGATAGATTTCTATTTTTTATTTTTTTAAATTTTTTTTTTAAATAATGCATTCTTAAATAACTATAATTGCATATTATTTTTTGATAAATGATAAAACAAGGCCAGTTCTTGGGAAATGTATCCAAATGTCTTCTGGCGTGCGGTGTGTGTGTATGTGTGTGTGTGTGTGTGTGTGTGTGTGTGTGTGTGTGTGTACCTGCAGCGGCTCGGTGGGCATGTGCAGCAGGTGTGTGGGTCTCTCGGTGTGGTGTTGCTGCCCTCCGTTGCTCTCCTGCTCGTAGATGGCGTCTCTCTCCGACTGCGAGAGACTCAGAAAGCGCCGGATCATGGACAGGTTCTCCCACAGCGTTCGGTTCTCCGGGGATGGGTCCTCCTTCCAGCGCAGCAGCTCACACAGCCAACCCTGTGCCCACACACACACACACACACACACACACACACACCCATGGGTCACATGAACATCTCAACACACATCATGCAGATACATTAGATTAATAAATATATATTTTAAATTAATATATTTTTCTGTATGAACCTGTGCATGTGTGTGTGTGTGTGTGTGTGTGTGTGTGTGTGTGTGCATTAAACAATCATATTTTTATTCCTTTGTTTAATGTCACACTTTAGCTCTAAATGAGTTTACTTAATATTACTATTATTTGTTTATTAGCAATTATTAAAATTGTTATTTTATATATATATATATATAAATATATATATATATATATATATATATATATATATATATATATAATTATACATAAAACCCTGACCATCTTTCCCACTGCCCTGTGCCTCAACAGATCAGCCATCTTATACTGTGCATCACACACACACACACACACACACACACTGCACAGAAGGTGTTCCACTCCACCACTGCACAGAAAGCAACAGAAGGAGTGGAGAGGTGTGTGTGTGTGTGTGTGTGTGTGCGTGTGTGTGTGTGTGTGTGTTGCACTGTGTCCTGGCAGAGTTACAAGAATGACGTTGTAATCTCCAGACCAGTGTGCGGCAGCACCTTTCATTTCCACAGGATTACCTAGCACTCAGCCACACACACACACACACACACACACACACACACACACACAAGTACATGCACATGCACACACTCAGAGGCTGGAGCCAGAGCCGGAGCCACACAGGCGCGCTGCACGGCTGAGATAACTCAGCACTTCTGTTGTCCCCGGTTCCAACTCCTCCCAAAGCCACATCAAACCCGAAAGAGCAAGAGACACACACACACACACACACACACAGAGAGAGAGAGAGAGAGAGAGCGAGAGAGCGAGAGAGAGACATAAAGACTGTAAATCCCACACTGTTTTTTCTTAAATGCCACACACAGGGATAGCAAACACACACTGATGTCTCTGCGTCGTTTCTGTCAACACACACACGCAATCAATCACAACCATTAAACCCCATCATAAAATACTGCTACATGCAGGAAGCCATGATGTGAAATGTCACTCTCCATCAAACAATACACACACACACACACACACACACACACACATTTTTTAAAAAAAATAAAAGCAAACTGCGCCAATAATCTAACCAGCATGTTGTTACTCATGTAGGAAACATGGCGTGTATGGGACAGGGCCTCTTCGATTAGAGCGGACCGGCGGGGTTTACACACTCGAACGTGTGTTTGTGTTTGTCCAATTGCATTTCTTCCACTGCTTTACCAAACACAGAGAGCGCGAGAGGTGCCTGCAGAGTGTGTTCGTCTTTTTGCCTCAGAAAAACACCAAACTACTTCTGATTCAGATACGGATCCATCCCACTGCTGTTTTTTTTTTTTTTTTTTAATAAAGCATTAGGCTGTTTAAACCTGGCTACACTTCATTTCAGTTGTGTCCCAAACTGAGTTCTTATTAGGTTTTGCTTTTAGCGAGGGGGGGAAAAAGAAAAGGTCAGGAACGTGTGTATAAAGACCACAACTAGGCCACTAGATTTAGCCTTTATTCATTTTCAAGGTTTATATGAATGTGCTCGTTCTAATGCGTATGTTTCTAGAGTAACAACTCATAAAGGGATTCAGTAGTTATTTAAGAAAGTTAGCTACATTATCTGTAACATTGTTTATAGCTAGAAGGTTACCTACAATTATCTGTAACATTACGTGTAGCTAGAGAGTTACCTACATTATATGTACCATTGTTGATAGCTAGAAAGTTACCTACAGTTAGCTGTAACATTGTCTATAGCTAGAAAGTTACCTACATTATATGTAATATTGTTTATAACTATAGAATTACTTACATTATATGTAACATTGTCTATAGTTAGAAAGTTATCTATGTTATATGTAACATTGTTTATAACTATAGAATTACTTACATTATATGTAACATTGCCTATAGCTAGAGAATTATTTACATTATATGTAACATTGTTTATAGCTAGAAAGTTATCTACATTATATGTAACATTGTTTATAGCTAGAAAGTTATCTACATTATATGTAACATTGTTTATATCTAGAACGTTAACTACATTATATGTAACATTGTTTATAGCTATAGAATTACTTACATTATATGTAACATTGTCGATAGTTAGAAAGTTTCCTTCAATTATCTGTAACATTGTCGATAGCTAGAGTGTTACCTACATTATATTTAACATTGTCTATAGGTAGAAAGTTACCTACATTATATGTACCATTGTCGATAACTAGAGAGTTACCTACAGTTATCTGTAACATTGTTTATAGCTAGAAAGTTGTTACATATAATGTAGAATTGTTTAGAGCTAGAAAGTTATCTACATTATATGTAACATTGTTTAGAGCTAGAAAGTTACCTACAATTATCTGTAACATTGTCGATAGCTAGAGAGTTACCTACATTATATTTAACATTGTCGATAGCTAGAGAGTTACCTACAGTTATCTGTAACATTGTCTATAGCTAGCGAGTTACCTACAGTTATCTGTAACATTGTTTATAGCTAGAAAGTTACCTACAATTATCTGTAACATTGTCGATAGCTAGAGAGTTACCTACATTATATTTAACATTGTCTATAGGTAGAAAGTTACCTACATTATATGTACCATTGTCGATAGCTAGAGAGTTACCTACAGTTATCTGTAACATTGTTTATAGCTAGAAAGTTATCTACATTATATGTAACATTGTTTATAGCTATAGAATTATTTACATTATATGTAACATTGTCTATAGCTAGAAAGTTACCTACAGTTATCTGTAACATTGTTTATAGCTAGAAAGTATCTACATTATATGTAACATTGTTTATAGCTAGAAAGTATCTACATTATATGTAACATTGTTTATAGCTAGAAAGTATCTACATTATATGTAACATTGTTTATAGCTAGAAAGTTATCTACATTATATGTAACACTGTTTATAGCTATAGGATTACTTACATTATATGTAACATTGTCTATAGCTAGAAAGTTACCTACAGTTATCTGTAACATTACCGGTAGCTAGAGAGTTACCTACATTATATGTAACACTGTTTATAGCTAGAAAGTTACCTTCTTTATATGTAACATTGCCTATAGTTAGAGAGTTATCTACGTTATATGTAACATTACCTGTAGCTAGAGAGTTACCTATAGTTATCGGTAACATTATCTATACTTAGTAAGTTACCTATGGTATCTGTAACATTGTCTATATAGCTAGAGAGTTACCTAGAGTTATCGGTAACATTATCTGTAGCTAGAGAGGACACTTCTCAGGCGACCCTGCAGCTGAATGTGTTGTTTTATATACTGTAGAGCCCTGAGCCACTAATTGTAATAGTAATGACACGTAATACTTTTGAACCATTAATAGCTGCGTTTAATATTGTGGAATGTCTGTAAAAAAGGTAGTTCTTGTTCTCATTCATGCAGCTATAAACAGAATAGCTCCCTCACCAGCTTCTCTTTCCTTTTCTCTTGCAATGAATAAGAGAAAATAAACTCAGCTTGGCACGATGACGAGAAACAGGAAAGTGCTGTAAAGTGCAGACACTGGAGACTCCTTCCATAATTGTTCAATACAATTCTCTTTACAGAAAACCTCACCGTATCAGTGTTTATACTGTACGCTTTTCTTTCTAGCTATAGACAATGTTACAGATAACTGTAGGTAACTTTCTAGCTATAGACAATGTTACAGATAACTGTAGGTAACTTTCTAGCTATAGACAATGTTACAGATAACTGTAGGTAACTCTCTAGCTATCGACAATGGTACATATAATGTAGGTAACTTTCTAGCTATAGACAATGTTACAGATAACTGTAGGTACTACAGTCTGGGGTACTTTTAATCTCGTCAGAAAATGTACCAGGGGTGGAGAACTGTGAGACTCGATGGATGTAGCCTGTGTATTAATAGCTGTTTCTGATAAAAAAAATATTTCTCTCTGAACATAATGGCTGAATTCATGTGCGAGATTCACCAGCTATGCAGTGAGAAAGTGAGAGAGAATGCAAAACGGTTTGTGTGTGTGTGTGTGTGTGCGTGTGTGTGTAGTCACAAGTTGCCAATGACTGGTGCATAGGGCTTCTGTGTGAGCAAACAGCGCTGTATTCACCTCCGATCAGCACGCTGATAAACCTAACACCTTTATATTATCTCATTTGGCAAATAGCGTTAGCAGCGTGGTGTTAGCGGTGTCACAGTGAGAGCCGTGTCCTCCGTAACCCTGCTGAGACTTCCATAAAGTCAGGAAAAAGCTGCGCCGCATGGCTGATAGGGGAGGGGGAAAAAAAGAGCAGAGATTCCTAAAAGATGTTTTTATAACGCCGCTAATCCGGGAGCATTACGACGTCACTCGGTTGTTTTTTTTCCGCAGAGTAATCCACTGTTATGGCCTACTTCTACTGTGCTGATGAAGGAAGGAGAAAGAAGAGATAAACATTATGATGTGAGGCAGAGGGGCTACAGACAAAGCGTTATTATCCCCCCCCCCCCCCATCCACCCCACCACCTTCCCACCTCCTCTTCCTCCTCCTTCTTTTCCAACCCCCCTGTTTCCTGCTCCTGGCACGGGCCCAGCTCTGGCATGCGGCGCTGCGCGGAGAAATCCGAAGGCTAACACCGGGCACCTGAACCTGTTCACGGCTGCACGCTTTGTGTACGTGATGCGAACCGGAGCAGTGAACTCGTCCCATCTGCCGCCTGAGAAATAGAAACGGTGTCACGCAGCATATGTGAAAGAACGCCGGGTCGACGCTGGGCGAGGACGCGACGGCTCGTTGGTGGTTGTGTGTTTGGCAGCAAAAGAGGGCAGGGAAGGCCAGTGGCTGCATGAAGCCTAAAGAAAAAGAAGAAGAAGAAAAAAAAACCTCCACGGACGACCGTCTCGAGCAAATAAATGCCGCACGGCAGACATGGACTACGAGTCCCAGAATGCAACGGTCCATAATGAGTCCGTAATGAGGGGGTTATTTAAGTGCTGCTCTCTGAATGAGGCCAGAGAGAGAGAGAGAGAGAGAGAGACAAAGAGAGATAGACAGAAAGTGAGAGAAATACAGCGAGACACACAGATCATCATTATAAATGCTCTATATGTTATAAAAACAGGAATGTGGAGTGTGGAAGTGGACTGACTCGCCTTATTTACTTCAGAACAGACCTAGGGTTCATAGTTTCAAAAAGCTATTTAAAAAAAAAAAAAAAAAAAAAGGGTCTCTTCTTCTGCAAGTCTTACTGCTCTCATTGCTAACCGGCTAAAATAAATCGGCAGTGAGTAATTCCCCAAATCTGCTCATTTAAGGCCCTCAAAAGAAAGAGAAAGCGAGGAGGAGGAGGTCACACGTGACCGAAGATTCGGGTGCAACTCGTACACGGAGAGAGGGAGAGAGAGAGAAAGCGCGAGAGAGAGAGAAACTCATGAAGCGCCTCCGAGTCGTGCTAGTCCATCAATTATAAGCGCCTGATTGAGATTTAATTCAAAGCTGGAGTTTAATTGCTAATATCAGTGCGTAATTAAGCAGATAAATCACAGAGATCTTATTGCATTATAGATTAAAATTGCATAAAACCTGCAAATTGTATATGTCAGCTAAATCAGCATCCTTAATTGGCAGACAGGTTTGGCTTCGAAAAAAGAACAAAAAAAAAAAAACAAGACCAAGGAACATATTCAAGACTCTAACTAGAACAGAAGCTTAGTGGAGTTTCGACTGATACTTTATGTTACTTCACTCATGTGAGCATGTGACTAGATCAGCTGATTATCTCAGCCAATGGAGAAGGATAAACCCACGATGTCTCAATTATGAAAATGGCCGGGTTAATTATACGAGACGACGAGAGAAGAAGAATCTAAAGGAAGGCATGAAAGGAAACGTGGATCGGGTGTGCGTCCGTCCGTCCGTCCGTCGCCTCTGAGTGGCGCACTGGATGGACATGTGAGGCGACGGTGCGAGCGGTGAAATTGAAATATTTCTCGGCGTGTGTCACAGGCATGGCGAGCGGTAATTATGACAGATCTGATTAAGCGGGCGAGGCAGGGGCCGGCTCCGGGCTGCAGGTGCGACCTTGCGCATTCCTGCGTGTGTAAATAAAATTAATTACAAGCGCGGGGGTGCGCGGCGCATGACATCGCCACGCACTGAGAGTCACACGGAGTGGGGGTGGGGGACTGTGAGGGAGGGGGCTAATGGAATATTTTCCCGGAGTCTAATAATACAGTTGGTATTGACTTGGGGTAATTAGGGGGATCATTAAAGCCGCTTTTCCCGGCGTATTTGCCTGCCTGATCAGATTAGGAGGAATGGGCTTCGGAACAAGGCCTGTGTGGTCTGACAGGGAAGACGCGAGGAAGAGCCCGAAAACAGGGGGCGAGAACGAGCTACCTTGGGCGCACGCTTCACAGAGCGAAAGAGAGCCAGAGTTCGAGTTAGATGATTGGTATTCCTACAATCGCTGTTTGTATGCACAAGTCAGGACTTAAGAATTTAGGATAAAGGGTGTATAGACTGTCTATTGTCCGAACTATTCTCAAAATAAAACCGAGACAGGACGAGGCGATGAAACACAAGCTCGCCGGTGTAAAGTAATGACGAGAGGGATTGAAAGAGAGCGTCCAGACGTGACATAGGTGCAGAGAGAGGGCAGAACGTTAAAACAATACAGAGAAAGAGAAGCGTCTAAACAAGTGCCGGAGGTGAAAGCGAGCACCGGATGGTGGGAGGAAAAATCCTAAAAATCCTGATGTACATTCTCTGTGTGCCCCACAGTAAGAGAAAAAAAAAGCTTCATTGCAAGACTAGGCTTTGGCTTTTTGGGCCATAATTCAGCCCTAAATCAATTATTCAGACATCTGGGGCCTCCAGTTCAAGAAAATTGCGTCTTTAATAATAGAGGGAACCGCAGCCGTTTCCCAGGCAACCTAATAACCAGGCAGCCAGATAAATAAATAAATCAATTAATAAAGAGGCGCGGGCGCACTCCCCCTCTCCGTTCCCATCTGCCTGCTTCTGCTTCCCTCCATCCCCCACGGGAAGAGGATGAATTCATAATGGTAAACAAACCACTTCTCAAAATGCAGCCGCCACACTATGCCAAATAATGAAAGAAATAATGCAGGGATATATATATACATATATATATATACACACACACACACACACACACATATATATATACATATTATACACACACACACACACACACAATCTTTTTTCCCTGTATGAATGAATAATAATGCTTTCATAGACAGCAGGCAGTGCAGATCTGAAAAGTCTAAGAAAAGCAAAACACAGGACTTAAGGAATAAAGAGCATGATGTTGAGGAAGAAATTTGGCACATGATCAGAGCAAGCAATTCCATAAGCCCCGCCCGTGGGAGGAGCAACGGACGCATTTGCAGATACTGTATATACAAACAAAACGAGCAGTTAGTGCTGTGGAAGTGTTAAAATGACGAGTGAGTTGATTATTTAACAAGACAAAGAAATCTGGCAACCCTAGAAAAGTTATTTGGTTTGGTTTTTTGGTTCTTTGTTGGTTTCTTGGGTTTGCTTTGGTTAGTTTCTACATAACAAACCCCTACCACAGAGGGTTTCTCTTCTGGGGAAGGTTCCAAGTAGAACCCATTTAGAAAGCTAGCTTTCTTAACCAGTGAGGAACCTCGAGGAAGGCTTTTTAAAGAGCGTATACGTCAAGTTCGGCCGATTAGTTCAGAATGTCAGTTTGCAAGAACGTCTATCCATCCATCCATCCATCCATTTTCCGTACCGTTTATCCTACACAGGGATTCGGGGAAGCCTGGAGCCTATCCCAGGGAACTCGAGGCACTAGGCAGGGGACACCCTGGACGGGGTACCAACACATCACAGGGCACAGATGCACAAGTTAGAGATGCCAATCAGCATTCAACGCATGTCTCTGGAATGAAGGAGGAAACCGGAGTACCCGGAGGAAACCCCAGGAGCATGGGGAGAACATGCAAAAGCGAAGGCAGGATTCGAGCCCCCAACCCCGGACATGTGAGGCAAATGTGCTAACCACTAAGCCACCATGCCTCCCCAACTGTAACTAAAATATGATAAAAATGATACTAACTAATAAGTCATAAATTCAACAACAGCCTCTTCTACATACATTTTCAGAGATGCTCGGCCATGCCTCCTGCAAGATGTCCCGGAGGTTCCTGGGACTGGTCTCTCCAGCCTTTCAATACGTGTACAAAGAATACAGGTTGGACATGATCACATCCAAACGGGAGACGAGTAGAACGCAAGAAGATCTGGTGATCTTGTGAGAGCCTCCCGTATGGGGTATGGGCAGGTAGGATGGACATCTGAATGAATGAATGAAAATGAGGAGCTGGAGAAACACCAACAGGAACTAGAGACAATGTGGACAGGACTTCATGACACAAAGAGTCCACAAGTGCAACCCTAACGAGGTAGACCAAAGTCATAGTTTCGTCCTTCAAATCCCCAACACATGGTCATACCGGAAACGACCACCATCCGAAGGACTGGATTTTCAATCGCGCAATAGAGAACCATTTTGAACTAGAGCAACGATCTCAGGTATGTCTAATATGTCTAACACTTTCACACATCCTCCATTTCTCGTTCCAGCCCACAATGTCGCTCCTCTAGAGAGTGGTGAACCCTTGGTGACAGATGGCACACCCTCCACTACCCCCCAACACACACACACACACAAGAGCCCCACACCTGCCCCCCTGTACTGCAGCAACGTACCATATCCCTGACATTCTGTCTCATTAGAGCGCTGCTAATTACCCCTACCTCTTCCAGAAGAGGAATAGAAAGCGAAAGAAGGGTCATTCTGAGGGAATGGAACAGGGATCTGAAGATACTTCTCATCCAAGAACAGAGAGTGCGCTTGTTCCCACTTGAGCTAGGAGACATGCGAGGAATAACACACTTTGGAGTGTGTTCTTGTCGGCAAATAATCAGCGCCGCGTAAGTGGATTATTTCCGATAACAGTGTTTATTCCTCTTCAACCACAAGGCTTTGCCAATGATTACAATCTTTCATCCATTAAAGAACAACC